>NC_091315.1:31809115-31931615 GCF_038502225.1 Cherax quadricarinatus
ACTGTTTTTCCGTAAATATGATTCACATTCCATCAGGTCTTGAATTCAAGTTAGTAACTTGTTGTCACGTCAATATCTACAGACGGTTGGAGCTTCCACTGATTCATATTAGAATCTGTGGTGGTGAAATAATCTTTCACGTGAAAGGTAATGAAAGTGAGGAGCGTCGTGTAAAACTGGAACGAATATTCAGTGTGAAGAATTAATGCAGAGCATTTGTACGTGAGTAACATACAAGCAAAGACCATATCAGAAGCGAAATGTTCTGGTAAACAGTCACGAAAGGAAGATGACTACTGAAGACAAAATATTATAACTGAAGGAGGGAGGAGCAATCACAAACGATACTAGATGGATGTGAAAAAGAAAACCATACCTGTTTTCAGGCACCTCTTGACAGGTATGGACATTGAAGGATCTCAGTTCAGTATTCAGATCTGTGGTTCCGAGTGTCTTAAACTGGGCTGTGTGCACGAATTTTCCAAGCCTGCAGACACTAAGTAATTTCAGTACCAACATCTATGACTTGCCATCTTTTGTTTTGAGGTTTCTGGTTATTAATCTATCGTTTTCTTTTAAATTAATAGTAACATTGTTGTGATGCATGAATGTAAAATCTATTAACATTATCATTCGTAAGTCCGTCGCACTAATTATCCGCTCTAATTAATTGCTTGAGTTTTATTTTACATTTCGTTTCAATTTTTAAATCTTCAATTTTTTTCTTAGCGAACTTAAATTTATCATTGTTAAACAGTGTATGTGAGGGCCTAATACTCCAGAAACTAATATTGTTGGAAAGTAGTTCAAGAGGCGAGGTCATGCGAGGTCATAAGCAGAAACTTGACCTTCGCAAACATAACTCGGCTATTACATGCACACAAATTCTTCCTTCTTTTTCATCCAGTGCTGAAGAATTTCACGCAGTTCATTATATTTTTTTTATTATACAAGCAACAATTAAAAACTAATGAATGCCTAACTGCTTAATATGGCTCTGTTAGACGTGCTATTGTGACACAGCTTTAAAAAAATACATTAGAATAATCGTTAGCTGGTAATTCCATACGGTTCATTCTATTTTTTATTACATAAGCAAAAGTTATAAATGAATTAATGCTTAATTACTTAATACGGCTCTGCTAGATCGGCTGTTGTGATACAGGCTTAAAATACACTGGAATAATCGAAAGCCTTGATCTCTTAACCTAACTGGGTATACACTTCTATATTACACAATATAAACATTTAGCTAAATTCAAAGCCTCTTGCAGCACAGTTTACCATTTATTTATTAATAAAATTAAAGCCATTTCGTTCACTAGTTACGTAGCATGTTGAAAAAAATATATTGATGCATATGCTTCAGTTTGAAAATAGAATGAATCACTAATCACCAATACGAGTGTACTTAGAATTGTCTGTGGAGAAACTAGATTAAATGGAGTGGGGAAACGAGCTTAAATTGTGAGGATAATCTAAGTTACACTGTAAATGTAATTATACATGATATGGATAACTATTTCCTTCTCATCTGTTTATATAACAGCAGCTGGGGACTGAGCATTGAGATATGATCTTAGGAATGGTAGGTTAAGTAGAATTCCTTGGATCAAGATCCCTTCAACAGAATAAATCACCCTCGGTGAAGAAGCATACTCCAGTAATTTAAATGAAAAATACTCGTAATACCATACCATTTCTTGATAAGAAAAACATCAAATTGGTTTCTACATACTCCATTAACAGAACTAACTTTTTAAGCAGGATTCGTGAGCAATGAAATTTTGAGTGTGATTCAAAATGGCTTTCTAAGCTTATCGCATTAATACCAATTTCCGTAAAGGTCTATGCAGAATTGAACAGAGTGGCACCGGTACTACTCAGTTGCTCCCAGTGAAGATGCTTCTAAATTTTACACCGGGACAACCAAAACCAACACGTCTTTATGGTCTTACAGAAACAAACTTGGCATCTCACTACGCCTTATCACTTCGGCTATTCGGAGGGCACTACACGGTTTGGCCTTACTGCATTGCCAAATACCTCTCAGCATCATTAGGCACCACTGGCCTGGCACACCTACAACGTACAAATGACCTCTCTCTCGTTTTCAACTTGAATATCAAAAACAAGGGCATGGCTTCTGTCGATGCCGTGGTTATACCAACGTCTCTACCGATTCTGCCATAAATATTCCCGGACAGACGCTCACCGATAACTATAATTTCCCATTATTTCCCCAGGTCTTCAGTCTAGTGGATCTCTGCGCCAATTTTAACCTAAAATATAAGAATAACTGCTACAAACAAAGCGTTGGGATGGCAATGGGAAACACTCTCAGTGCTGTGCTTACCAACCTCTTCGTGAAGAGCCTACAGACGGGAAAATTCAGCACCCTTATTCCAACACTGTTTCCTTAAGACATATTGGCGGTATTTTGGTGCTTATTCTGTAACTTAATATCCAGGGTTTCCTCAACAAAACACCGTTGAGTAGCCAATAAAGTTTAGACACTCTTTCGCTGACATCCTTCTGTACAGGTCTCCTGACAACGACATTCACTTCAAAATGTATAGAAAACTTACAAACCTGGAATATTTGAAACCTGGATTATTTTATTAGTTTCTTCTTGAGGGCTATTCGTATATCCAGCCTTTGTTTCCTTGAAGAGAAAACTACCTTCATCAATTTCCTTCTCTCTCCATCTTGGACTGCAGGCTTAAGGCACAAGCTATACTAAAATTCCCCACTATTTCTCAAAACAGTTCACAGTACACTCCTGTGTGGTGATGCTGCCAGGAATACCCGTCAGCTTCTTGCTAGAAACAATATGAACATTTCCACCATGAATATGTCCTCCAAATATGGGAAAAGGCATAAAAAAAAGGCGACAACGATTACGAAGAAAATGAGATTTAAAGAAAAGAAGGGAAAGAAGAAAAAGCGAAAAGACGAGGGCAAAGCTGTTAAATATATGTATACTTGAGTAACTTCTAAGCACTTTGGGCCTGCAAGAATTAAACGTACATCACATCGCTTTAATTAAACCAACTCTTAGGAAGATGTAACCAGCCGTCTTGTAGGAAACTATGCAGTTGGAGGCGGAGCATAAGAAAGGCCAAGCCAGCGAACGTTCCTTTTGTGGACTTCGTTCTTCTGTACAACCATCTGCCATTACGTCTGTCTGTACGTCCATCGGTTCGTCTCCCATCGCCTTCCATTGTTCTTTATCGTTGACTCGTCTATATTTCTTTGTATCTTTACTAGTTTTATCTCCATTCTAACGGATGCTTCCGTCTTTGAAATGAAAGAAAGTACAGAAGATAAACACCAGCCATCCAAGAGGCAGGATTAAAGTAGGTACAAGTACACTTCGACCCTCCAGTTTCTCCTAAAGAATACAACTGTAGATAACTAGACACTTTACAAATGAAATATATAGAGGAAATTATGAAAATCATGGGTTAATGTGTACTAAATCCATTAGGGGTCATAAAGCGTCTCCTGAAATGGGAGGCAATGAGGCTGGATACAAGTAGAACTCGGGTTCAATTTCTTGGCTCAGAAGACGTCAAGGAACCTCCCTTGTGAGGTACACCGAGGTAAAGACACTAAAGTAAAGCAAGTAAAAGCTAATTATGTAAAGTTACACAAAAGTGAAGTTATTATTATGTAAAGCAATTCTGAGGTGAGATGAATGACCCACGCTGCATTATTTTATATATTATATAATAATAATAATAATAATAATAATAATAATAATAATAATAATAATCTACACGAATGACAGGTTCGAAGAAAAAATATTAATCGGACAAAATGCAAACCGTTTATTCCTGTTATGTGAGAATCATTGATGAAAGGGGAGAGATGAGAGGGGAAAGATGAGAGGGAAGGGATGAGAGGGAAGAGATGAGAGAGGAGAGACGAGATCACGGCAAAAACTTGCATCGAGTCGCAGTGGCTATATTAACGTTCCAAATTCTTCAGTAATTCTCATATTAGTTCTCATAACTGGGGTTCCTAACAGTAGTGACAGGAGCTGCTAGCTTGTGTTTTCACTTATGTTTGAGTTTCTAGGAAACTCCTTGTAACGATAATAATAATAATAATAATAATAATAATAATAATAATAATAATAATAATAATAATAATAATAATAATAATAATAATAATAATATATCCACACTGTCCACATTAATCCATATTTTAGAGACAAATATCTTTGATGTTAACATTAAGGGTAAAGGCAGTCGATAGAGTTAAAAATTGAAAAACAGTGGAGCAGAGGAAGGAGTGATTAATCACTATATAATTTCAACGTATACCGTAAGTAATTCAGTAGTTTCATAGTGTCAGCACGGGAGCAGGAGTAACAGCATTACCATGACGGCATCAATAAGAACAGTATTATATTAGCATTAAAACAGCAGTACATCAGCAGCATAGAAGCAGCAGTACCACCATCACCTCCACCACCACCACTACTACCAGCAGAAGCAATACCAATAGCAGCACCACCACCACCTCTAGCAGCAACAGCAGCACCGCAGCTGTGGGTAATCGCTGATACTCCCGTCCCCCCTCCCTTCCCTCCCCATTTGGTCTTGGGATTAACTAGAGAGTAATTGGTTAGGTGGGAGGCTCGCGGTGGTCACCTTTAACTGCTCCATTGCCACAGTCAACAAACCGAACCCTTCAGTTGTTTATATTTTGTGTGAGGGAGACGTATTTTTTCTACTTTTGTGTTCTATGTAAATGGAGGAAGTATGAGTGGAAAGGGACAGGCGAGGAGGTTAGGGCTGGAAGAAGAATGGGAAAAGAAAAGTGGTAGCGAAGTTTATGAAAGATGGGGAATAGAATGGAAGGAATGTTATAAAGAACAGTGAGAAATAGGAGATAATAAAGAACGAGTGACGATGAAACGCAATAAACGATGTTTTTACATCAGGAAACAGGAAAGTGACCTCTGACCAGCCCTCGTCTCCAAAATCACATGATGACCTCCTCAGTTGCTAAGTATTCGCTCTACAACTCTCTCTTCTTTTAAAACTTAAGTCTCTCTCAGCACTGAATTTCTCACACAAAAGTGGGTTTGGGTTCTCAGGGAACACACACACACACACACACACACACACACACACACACACACACACACACACACATACATACACAAACACACACACACACACACACACACACACACACACACACGCACACACACACACACACACACACACATACATACACAAACACACACACACACACACACACACACACACACACACACACACACACACACATACACACATGCCAGGAATGAGTACGCACAGGTATGAAAATGACATAGCATCGAGAATCAAGACTGACCCGAAACTGTTGTATAGCCACATCAGGAGGAAGACAACAGTCAAAGACCAGGTGATCAGATTAAGGACAGAAGGTGGAGAACTCACAAGAAATGATCAGGAGGTATGTGAGGAGCTGAACAGGAGATTTAAGGAAGTTTTTACAGTAGAGACAGGAAGGGCTGTGGGAAGACAGCACAGAAGGGAACATCAAGAGGGAATATACCAACAAGTGTTGGATGACATACGAACAACTGAGGAGGAGGTGAAGAAGCTCTTAAGTGACCTTGACACCTCAAAGGCGATGGGACCGGACAACATCTCCCCATGGGTCCTTAGAGAAGGAGCAGAGATGCTGTGTGTGCCTCTAACCACAATCTTCAACACATCCCTTGAAACTGGGCAACTACCTGAGAAATGGAAGACAGCTAATGTAGTCCCCATATTTAAGAAAGGAAACAGAAACGAGGCACTAAACTACAGACCTGTGTCTCTGACATGTATTGTGTGCAAAGTCATGGAGAAGATTATCAGGAGGAGAGTGGTCGAACACCTGGAAAGGAACAAGATTATAAATGAAAACCAGCATGGGTTCATGGAAGGCAAATCTTGTATCACAAACCTCCTGGAGTTTTATGACAAGGTAACAGAAGTAAGACACGAGAGAGAGGGTTGGGTAGATTGCGTTTTCCTAGACTGCAGGAAGGCCTTTGACACAGTTCCCCACAAGAGATTAGTGCAGAAGCTGGAGGATCAGGCACACGTAAAAGGAAGGGCACTGCAATGGATAAGGGAATACCTGACAGGGAGGCAGCAACGAGTCATGGTACGTGAAGAGGTATCACAGTGGGCGCCTGTTACGAGCGGGGTCCCACAGGGGTCAGTTCTAGGACCAGTGCTATTTTTGATATATGTGAACGATATGATGGAAGGAATAGACTCTGAAGTGTCCCTGTTCGCAGATGACGTGAAGTTGATGAGAATAATTAAATCGGACGAGGATGAAGCAGGACTGCAAAGAGACCTGGAGAGGCTGGACATGTGGTCCAGTAACTGGCTTCTCGAATTCAATCCAGCCAAATGCAAAGTCATGAAGATTGGGGAGGGGCAAAGAAGACCGCAGACAGTATAGGCTAGGTGGACAAAGACTACAGACCTCACTCAGGGAGAAAGACCTTGGGGTGACCATAACACCGAGCACATCACCGGAGGCACAAATCAACCAAATAACAGCTGCAGCATACGGGCGCCTGGCAAACCTGAGAATAGCGTTCCGATACCTTAATAAGGAATCGTTCAAGACACTGTACACTGTGTATGTTAGGCCCATACTGGAGTATGCAGCACCAGTCTGGAACCCACACCTGGTCAAGCACGTCAAGACGTTAGAGAAAGTACAAAGGTTTGCAACAATGCTAGTCCCAGAGCTCAAGGGAATGTCGTACGAGGAAAGGTTAAGGGAAATCGGACTGACGACACTGGAGGACAGAAGGGTCAGGGGAGACATGATAACGACATACAAGATACTGCTGGGAATAGACAAGGTGGACAGAGATAGGATGTTCCAGAGAGAAGACACAGGGACAAGGGGTCACAACTGGAAGCTGAAGACTCAGACGAGTCACAGGGACGTTAGGAAGTATTTCTTCAGTCATAGAGTTGTCAGCAAGTGGAATAGCCTAGCAAGTGAAGTAGTGGAGGCAGGAACCATACATAGTTTTAATAAGAGGTATGACAAAGCTCAGGAAGCAGAGAGAGAGAGGATCCAGTAGCGATCAGTGAAGAGGCGGGGCCAGGAGCTGAGTCTCGACCCCTGCAACCACAATTAGGTGAGTACAATTAGGTGAGTACACACACACACACACACACACACACACACACACACACATATCCAGACACACATACACTCCCCCCCTCACCACCGACATCTCACTACTTCCCCTGATCCTTCCCCTCCTTCGATCACCCTCCCCTCCCCCGTTCACCCTAAACCCTCCCCACCCCTCCCCACTCCGCTCCCACATAGCCACAGTTCCTCCACTACTTCCCCCCCCACACTCTGACACACACACTACTAACCTAACATACAGAACTACATAGGTTTCCCACTCTGAGGCAATCAGGATAAAACAAAAATGGGTTGCCAGAGAGCAACAAGAAAAACCAAGGGATAGGAGGAGGAAACTGCAAAGGAAGATTGGGCAGCAGAGCTCATAAAAAGGGATCATGAATGGGAAAAGAAACTAGAAGAACTTAGCATGAGAATGGAAGAGAGGATAGATATGGAATGCAGGAAGTGGGAGGTGCATGTCAAAGCAGCAGAAGCTAGGATACAGAATTTAGAAGAGGAATTGAAAAATCTGAAACAGCCTAAAGAACTAAAGAACATTTTGGGATTGACAACAGAGACTGCTACCTCAGCCACAAATAAGGAGACTGTAGGGAAAGAAGGGGCACAACTGCATGGAGAAGCTCTATCAGAGGAGACTGTAGCAAATGAAAGAGCTAAGCTTTATGTGGAGGCCCTAACAGACAACAACAGAGCCCAAGGAAAGCCGAGAAGGGAAAATGACAGGCCACTGAGCCCAAGTACATTAGCCAGTGAAACTGATGAAAGGAAAGCTGCAGTGGAGGAAACCAAATTTAATGAGGGGATACACAGGGATATGCAGTGGGAGAATGAAAGGGTGAGGTCAGTCTTTGTGTATGGGCTCCAGGAAGTCGAAGGGGAAACATATGAAGCAAGAAAACAAGGGGAAAAAAAGCAATTGAAAGCATCATGAAAGCAATAGGAGAAGACGATATGACCCAGCTGGAAAATGTTCGGAGAATAGGGGGGTTTGTAAAAAAAAGAACCCGGCCAGTGAGAGTGACCTTCAAGGCAGAAGCGACTCGGACCAGGATCCTGCAGGAGAAAGCACGATTAAGGGACATGACGGCATACAGGAAGGTGTATCTCGACCGTGACAGAACACAAGAAGAAAGGCAGAAACTGAGAGAGATGGTACAAAGGCGAAAGGAGGAAAGAGAGGGGATGAAGAAGACAGACAGGAGATCCCAGACCCAGGAAGAAGATCAAATACAGCCTCCCTCACAACTTCCTATAGAAGCCTCCCAACCAGGTCAACCCCAGTGCAACCAAACACTCTAAATCAAAACACCCATGCCACATCCAATGCCCCCACCCACTACATTACAAACTCCACCCCCACAGCAATAACCCATAGTTCCTTACCAGGTCTCCCACTTCCCCAACCCCAATATACCTCCCAGACCACAGTCTTAGAAAAGAAGTTGAAGGTGTGGTATACAAATGCAGATGGAATAACAAACAAGCATGAGGAGTGGCACGAAAGAATCAAAGAGACATCCCCAGACATAATAGCAGTCACAGAAACAAAACTCACCAGAATAATAACAGATTCAATCTTTCCATCCGGATATCAAATCCTCAGGAAAGACAGAGGGAGGAGAGGGGGAGGAGGAGTTGCACTGCTCATTAAAAACCAGAGGGGTTTTGAGAAAATGGAAGGAATGGATGGCACGGGCGAAAGGGACTACTTAGTAGGAACAATCCAGTCTTAGGGACATAAGGTGATAATTGCAGTAATGTACAACCCACCACAGAACTGCAGGAGGCCAAGAGAAGAATACGATGAGAGCAACAGAGCAATGATCGACACACTAGCCGAGGTAGCCAGGAGAGCACACATGGGGGGAGCAAAGTTACTAGTTATGGGTGATTTCAATCACAAGGAGATTGACTGGGAAAACCTGGAGCCCCATGGGGGTCCCGAAACATGGAGAGACAAGATGATGGATGTGGTACTGGAAAACCTCATGCATCAACATGTTAGAGACACTACCAGAGAGAGAGGAGAGGATGAACCAGCAAGGTTGGACCTTGTATTCACATGAGTAGTTCGGACATCGAGGGTATCATGTATGAAAGGCCCCTGGGAGCTAGTGATCATGTGGTTCTGTGCTTCGACTACATAGTTGAGCTCCAAGTGGAGAGAGTAGCAGGAATAGGCTGGGAAAAAACAAACTACAAAAGGGGGAACTACTCAGGCATGAGGAACTTCCTTCAAGACATTCAGTGGGAGAGGGAACTGACAGGAAAACCAGTACAAGAAATGATGGACTATGTAGCAACAAAATGCAAGGAGGCAGAGGAGAGGTTTGTTCCCAAGGGAAACAGAAATAATGGGAAGAACATAACGTGTCCTTGGTTCACCCAAAGGTGTAGGGAGGCAAAAACTAGGTGTACTAGAGAATGGAAAAGGTACAGAAGACAGAGAACTCAGGAAAATAAAGAAATCAGCCGAAGAGCCAGAAACGAATATGCACAGATAAGAAGGGAGGCTCAGAGACAATATGAAAATGACATAGCATCAAAAGTAAAGACTGACCCGAAGCTGTTGTACAGCCACATCAGGAGGAAAACAACAGTCAAGGGCCAGGTAATCAGACTGAGGAAGGGTGATGGGGAATTCACAAGAAACGACCGAGAGGTTTGTCAGGAGCTCAACACAAGATTTAAAGAGGTATTTACAGTGGAAACCAGTAGGTCTCCAAGAAATCAGAACAGGGGGGCACACCAGCAAGTGCTGGATGAGGTACATATAACCAAGGAGGAGGTAAAGAAGCTGCTATGCGAACTTGACACCTCAAAGGCGGTGGGACCAGACAACATCTCTCCATGGGTCCTTAAAGAGGGAGCAGAGATATTGTGTGAGCCATTAACAAAGATCTTCAACACATCATTTGAAACTGGGCAACTCCCTGAGGTATGGAAAATGGCAAATGTAGTCCCAATTTTTAAAAAGGGAGACAGACATGAGGCACTAAACTACAGACCTGTATCACTAACGTGTACAGTATGCAAGGTCATGGAGAAGATCATCAGGAGGAGAGTGGTGGGGCACCTGGAAAGAAACAAGTGTATAATTGACAACCAGCACGGTTTCAGTGAAGGAAAATCCTGTGTCACAAACCTACTAGAGTTTTATGACAAGGTGACAGAAGTAAGACAAGAGAGAGAGGGGTGGATCGACTGCATATTTTTGGACTGCAAGAAGGCCTTCGACACAGTTCCTCACAAGAGGTTACTGCAAAAGCTAGAGGACCAGGCACACATAACAGGAAAGTCACTGCAATGGATCAGAGAATACCTGACAGGGAGGCAACAACGAGTCATGGTACGCGACTAGGGGTCAGAGTGGGCGCCTGTGACAAGCGGGGTTCCACAGGGGTCAGTCCTAGGACCTGTGCTGTTCTTGGTATATGTGAACGACATAACGGAAGGGATAGACTCAGAAGTGTCCTTGTTTGCAGATGATGTGAAGTTAATGAGAAGAATCAAATCGGACGAGGATCAGGCAGGACTACAAAGAGACCTGGACAGGCTACAAGCCTGGTCCAGCAACTGGCTCCTTGAATTTAACCCTGCCAAATGCAAAGTCATGAAGATTGGGGAAGGGCAAAGAAGACCGCAGACACAATATAGTTTAGATGGCCAAAGACTGCAAACCTCACTCAAGGAAAAAGATCTGGGGGTGAGTATAACACCGAGCATATCTCCTGAGGCGCACATCAATCAGATAACTGCTGCAGCATACGGGCGCCTGGCAAACCTACGGATAGCGTTCCGATACCTCAGTAAGGATTCGTTTAAGACTCTGTATACCATCTACGTCAGGCCCATACTGGAGTATGCAGCACCAGTTTGGAATCCACACCTAGTCAAGCACGTCAAGAAATTAGAGAAAGTGCAAAGGTTTGCAACAAGACTAGTCCCAGAGCTACGGGGATTGTCCTATGAAGAAAGGTTGAGGGAAATCGGCCTGACGACACAGGAGGACAGGAGGGTCAGGGGAGACATGATAACGACATATAAAATACTGCACGGAATAGACGAGGTGGACAAAGACGGGATGTTCCAGAGATGGGACACAGACACAGGAGGTCACAATTGGAAGTTGAAGACTCAGACGAATCAAAGGGATGTTAGGAAGTATTTCTTTAGTCATAGAGTAGTCAGGCCATGGAATAGCCTAGAAAGTGATGTGGTGGAGGCAGGAACCATACATAGTTTTAAGGCGAGGTATGATAGAGCTCATGGGGCAGGGAGAGAGAGAGAGGACTTAGTAATAATCAGCGAAGAGGTGGGGCCAGGAGCTGTGAATCGACCCCTGCAACTACAAATAGGTGAGTACAAATAGGTGAGTACACACACACACACACACACACACACACACACACACACACATAGCTACATCGTTCTCACTACTACTTTTATATACTTTTAAAATCGTGTTTTATTTATTGTATAACAGGCTAATTTAGAATAGATTACATAAACCTGTGGACACTTACAATCAACACCAGTAACTAAACAAGCATGAAGCAACGAGGAGGCCGAGGAAAAATTGGTAACGCTCAAATTTGAGCGTTCATCCATGTTGGTGAGAGAATATGTTGTGTTGTTATACCGGAGCTTGTTTTTCCACCCCCATTTACTTAGTGTAATCATGTAGCGTCGTGGGATAAATTTGGCAGTTTCTGTACTGCCGCGAGAGTACGAGTCTTCCTCGAGCCTTGAATGTACTCTGGCTGTCTGAGGGAAAGGAAAATGTTTTAAGGGAGTTTTTTTTTTTTTTACACATCAACTCCACCTTTGTAAGAAGCTCGTGAAAGCACGCGCACGCATGCACGCACGCACGCACGCACGCACGAACGAACGAACGAACGAACGAACGAACGAACGAACGAACGAACACACACACACACACACACACACACACACACACACACACACACACACACACACACACACACACACACACACACACACACGCCTGTTTGTATATCAGTACTGCTTGATAGAGGGACCACTCAAGGATCACAGATAATCTAACAGCTACTTTGAAGTGGCTGAGACTGACAAGCTCATAATTTTTCTTACAGTTGATGGATTGATCACATCGTCTTTACCTCGTTATTACTCCAGCTGTCTCCAGTTGAATATTACAATTAAAATGCATAGTAGAATTATTACTGAAAGCGGAGAGGAAGATCGCAGATGGAGAAAGAGGTTTCAGTGTACACAAGTGTGTACACTGAAGCATTTAAGTGAACATTGTTTAGATAAATGTAAGAAAGTTTTTGCTACAATTATGTATTTAGAACATTCATATGATAGGGTGGATAGGAGAGCAATGTGGCAGATATTGCAAATGTATAGATTTTTTTTAATTGAGAGCATATCTTATACAGACATAATATATATATATGTATATATGTATATATGTATAGAATTTGTAGATGAATGGTTCAGAGAACCTACATGTTGATAAATTAGACACATGTGCAACTCTTGGGTATCTATTGAGGAAACGTTTCGCCACACAGTGGCTTCATCAGTCCATACAAAGGAGAATCTTGAAGAACAGGAGGACAATGAGGTAATCAGTCCCTCAACCTTGAGTCGATGTGGTCAGTCCATCAATCTTGAATAGAATACGGCATACGTGAGGAGAAGGAGCTTATAAACCGTTGGTAGGAGATACCCAAGAGTTGCACATGTGTCTAATTTATCAACATGTATAGAATTGGTGGATGGTGACTTAAAGAAGTCAAGTCTTTATGAGGAGAACAAGACTTAGGTTTGGGAATGTAGGAGAGAAGGAAAGAGTTTTTCAGTAAAATTAGGCCTTAAAGTTGTGTGATGTAACCATGGTTGTTTAACATTTTTATAAATAGAGTTGTAAAAGATATGTCTGATGAAGTCACTTAAGACCAATGTCTGTTACTGAGTGAGCTCGCAACAGCAAATTTTGCCTGAGTGTTTGGCCACAGCACCAACAGATCTTTAGGCCCACCTAGCCATAACAGAAGTGCACTGGACCAGAGTAGACACTGGAAATCTGAAAACTCTCTTGTATGCGATTACAAAGCTCGACTCTCAGCTCCTCCCTCACTCCTTCTCGCTGGCTGCTGCTCTCTACTTCGAAAACCCTATCGTACCATCTATTAAAGGCACGTACGTAACTTGCTTCCACCACTTCATTGCCCAGGTTCTTACCCTTCCTGACCCTCACACATCGAAGAAATACCTAGTCATAACAGTAACTCGTCCGCATTTTAAGCGTCCAGGTGCACCCTCTCGCACCTGTTGCCTCAGTGTCGAGTAGTCTATCCCAGTACACCCAGTCATTTCATCTCAGGAGAGAGTGACAGAGAGAGAGAGGAAAAAAGAAAGAGTGAGAGGGTGAGAAATGGGAATTCGTGTGTGTGTGTGTGTGTGTGTGTGCGTGCGTGCGTGCGTGCGTGCTTGCGCACTCGCTCGCCAAATTATACACACGTAACTGTGGTTGCAGGGGTCGAGTCCCAGCTCCTGGAACCTCTTCTCTGCTGGCCGTTACTGGTTTCACTTCTGGCTGCTTGAGCCCTATCATACATATTCTTAAAAGTTCTGTATAAATTGTACCTCAGCCACTTTGCTCTCTAGGTCACGCCTCTTCCTGACTACTGTAAGAGTAAAGAAGTATTTCCTAACATCCTTGTGATTCATCACAACGTGTACCTGAAATTCGCCTCTCAGAGTCGCTGTCCATCCTGTCAATTCCTCAAAGTATTTCGTACAACCTAATCATATCTCTAGTCCATCTGTCCTCAAGTGTTGACAGGTTTATGTTTATTAACCTCTCTTCATAGCACACACCCCTCACTCTGGGACTAGTTCCACTGAAAACCTTTGCACTTTACCAGATAAGGAATCCATGCTCCGTGTATAAGGTCGTGAATGCCTTCTTGAGGCTCCTGAAACCTGCCCTTAATTTGCCAGTCTTGCCTTTGCTGCAGCGGATTTTTGGTCGATTTATGTCTAAAGCAAAATACTCGGAACTATGCTCACCCTAAGGTACTTCCAAGGAGTGTGAATGTGTGTGGGGGGGATGGGGGGTGTGCTTGTGTGTATGTGAGTATGCGCGTGTGGGGTGCATGCGCGTGCACGTGTGTGCGTGCGTTAGTAAGAGGCTGGCACAGGTAAGAGGTACGAGACAAAACCTTGAGAGAGAGCATTGTTAGAGTGGAGCACAGCACCCCTGATGGAGCTGATGTGAAAGGAAACACAGGCCGGGCCTTGGGGACGGAGGAAATGAATGAACAAGGGAGGAGGAGAGGAAATGGAGAGAGGAGGAAATGAAAGGAAGGGGGAGAGAGGAAATGATAGAGAGAGGGAGGGAGGGAGGGAGGGAGGGAGGTGGCTGGAAGAGAAGACTATATGGAAAAACTACGTAATTTTAGTACATAATTTTATTAGATAGCAACTAGATCAAATTGAACTATAATATTTTAATACATCAACTGTCTCCTACCAACCTAAGGTGACCCATAAAGGGAAAGACATTCATTATTACTTGTTCTTCTATTTCCTGTCTTGCCAGGAATTAGGAGAACAAAACATCAGAATGTGTCAAAACATCAGAATTTAAATAATCCTTCAAACTGCTACATCCCCATCCCTCAAGAGTGCAGTTACTGTGCTTCTCTCCTCCATTACTTCAGTCTGGCTAACCGGTTTCTCTTAATCCTTTCATAATGATAACTTGCTCACACTCCAACAGTATGATAAGTTTCTCTATTCATTTAGAACTAACATGCCAACATAAGCCTGCAGGACGCTGAAACTCCTATCAATTAAAACCTCCTTTACCCCTTCCCTTCAGCCCCTTCTGGGATGACCTGTTTCTTTCATTTCACCCTTTATTTACATACCTTCTTGATAGTCTTATTATTCTTCCTCTCTAAATACCCAAACCACCTCAACAACCTCTCCTTAGCGCATCGACACCATGCCTAACCCTTCTAGGGTAGGGTAGGTGCCTGAGCCCGAGCTTACAGCTCGAAACATTGTCATTCCCATTAGCTCCCCTGGGGCGGTGATGGCAGACCAGAGGGGACAGTTGGTCCCAAAGATGAGGAGGCACTTATACCTCCTCCCATGGGAGACTTAGGTCTCAGACACTCCCTAAAGAGGGAGCCAAGGCCGGGCCACCACTTGGAAAAGGCCCGGGCCGGGAGAATACCAGCTAATCTTTAATAATAATAATCTCCTTAGCGCTTTCCGGAGTATATTTTCTACTCTCCTAATTCTGTGCATATTTTTATCACACTTTGCTCTCCAATACGACGTCATCTCTGCCTCCAGCCTCCATACTGTACCAATCTCTTTGTTTTATGCCTATATAAAAGTGTTTGTCTCCTTATTCTTTGAGACTGTCCCATTTATTGCCTCCACAGATACACTGTATTTCCACAGATGCCTCAACACATCACCTGCCTTCTTCTGTTCTGTGCTTCACCTCATCTTTCATGGACCAACTGCCAACCTGTCGACTCCCAAATATCTAAATATCTTTACTTAATATTCCTTCTTTTTAATCTATTATTTACCTTTTCAATGACTAAGTTTACTTTAAATTTCCTCCTTTTCCACGCACTCCCAAATTCCTAGACTAATCTATAACCACTCCTTTTCAGAATCTGCTTAATCAGTAAACATTATCCGTTATCAATCTGTATCATGCTCATTATCTTTTATTCCCAACCCATCATATTCATTATCTTTTATTGCATTACTATCCATAAACATGTTTAACAACCGAGGGAACATCACACATCTTTAAGGCCTACTTTTATAAGGGAAGTAATCACCCCCCCCCTTACACTGAGCCTCACTATCCATATAAAAACTCTATTGCTTTTGGTAAGCTGTTATCCATTTCTTATATTTGCAACATTTGCCACATTGCTATACTATCAATCCTATCAAGTGCCTTTTCTAAATCCATAAATGTGATTAACAGTTCCTTGCCTTTAAGCATTGTTTACTTGTTTGCTTTAATGTAAACACTTGGTTTACACATGCTCTACTCCTCCAAAATCCTGCTTGTTCATTTCCAGTCCTACTTCGTCTTACTTCTGTTTTTATAATAATTCTACCAACATTTTACCCTAGAACTTTTATATGCTTATATTAAATAAACTAGAAAACCACTCACAAATTATATCCCCTCCTGCTTTCAATTTCTCTTGTAATTCCATGTCACAGGCGTTCTTCTTCATTTCATTCTACCTATTTCGTCGTGGAATTCACCTTCCCCCAAGAAACGTTCACATCCAGCTCTTCCTTATTTCTGTGATATGTTATCCATCAGTGCCCATGAAATCATTGCCTCCGTTTCCTCATTAGCTTTTAATAGCTCGTCAAAATAATCCGTCTTCCCAGCTCCTTCTCCTTTCCATAAAGTCTTTCCTCTTTTCTTTTTAACGACAAAATTAATTTACTTCGCAGGTTTTCCCAACTTAATAATCTTCCCTCAACACTTTCTCGAACTCGGCAAAATTTGTTGATAGAGCCTTATACATCCTCTCATTGACTTTCCATTTTTAATGTATTTCTTGGGTTTAAATCTGGCGTATTAAATATTAGCAAAATTAGAATGTTTAACATGTTAAAATAATGCAGATTAAAGGAACTGTCTACTAGAGTTACACAAGGATATAAATACCAAGTCCCACTGATGACTGGTGATCAGGATGAAGTTCTTGTACATCTGGTAACATAGGTGCTGTGTGAGGGTCAACAGAGGCCCACAGAGACTGGGGAGTCTGAAGGAGAATGGGTCGTCAGTGCTATGCTTCCATAAACAGCCGATGCTGATGAATCTAACGCCTATTCTGGGGCAGTTTCAGTGCGCAAATGAAACCATATCCAGGCTATTTCTCGACCAGGTCATTTGTAGTAATCATCGGTGGCGATAGTAAGTACAGATGACTGAACAATTTTATGAAATAAAGAACTTAACCTATTGATGCCGATTAGATACTTTGTTCCAGGCAATTGGTCCCAGATGCTCAATGACTCGAGCGTATTTGACGCTCCCTCATGAACGTATAAATAATAATAATAATAATAATAATAATAATAATAATAATAATAATAAAAGTTGGGCAGGATTAAGCTACACAAGTTAATTTAAGCTAGTCCATGCAAAGTCGCTTAACTTGTTAAGTCACATTTTTAAAAAATAAATATGCTACATTAACTAAAGGAAATATATCTGAGATTCCTGACGGAAAGTAACAAAAGTGAACTGGGTGTAGGACAGAGTAGGAAGAGTGATGAAGGAAGAGTTAAAATAAGTTAGAGGAAAAGAAATGAAGATGGAGTGACAGTGAAGACAGAATGGTCTGGATAGATACTATGTTTAGGCACAGGTGCACATATAGTTACATAAATTATCATACATGGTAACATATGTGTAAATTACCTTTGATAACTCAAAAAAGTGGATACAGGGTGACGAGGGAAGGAATATGGGTTGGAGAAGTAGTGCAGAGATTTGTGATTGGTATACATGTGAGTAGTGAGAGAATAAGTTGCGAAGAGTGAGTGGAGTAGGGATGGATGGTGGGGGAGTAGGGAGGGAATGAAGAGGATTTGGGAGAGGGAAGGAGGAGGAGTTGGGAGGGAAGGAGGGGAAGTAAGGGAGACGGGTATTGCATGGGTGGCCGCCCCACACCAGGTTACTCACCATTAAAGAGACGCTGGCTACCCTGCCCCAGACTCCAACCACCTTCCACTTGTTGCCTGTGCTACCCTGGTGGGTGTGTTTTGTACTTTATGGTGTTGTGGTGTATGGTGTGGTGTGATGTATGGCGGTGTGATGTATGGTGTGGTGTGATGTATGGTGTAGTGTAATGTATAGTGCTATGACGTATTTTATGAAGTATGGTGCTGTGAAATATGTGATGTATGGTGTAATGTATGATGTGATGTATAGTGTTGTGATATATAGTGTTGTGATGTATGGCGGTGTGATGAATGGCAGTATGATGTATGGTGTTGTGATGCATGGTGTGATTTATGTTGTGATGTATATGGTTGTGTCGTGAGTTGACGTGTATTGTGATGGTGTGTTGTGTTTTGTGGTGTGTGGTAGCGGTGGTGTGTAATGGTGGCGTATAGTGGGTAGTGGTGTGTAGTTCAGTATGTGATTGTAGTGATGAGTGGTGTAGGGTGGTGGTGTATGGGGTAGTGTATGGTGTTGTTGATGAAGGGTGGTTAGGTTAGGTTAGGTAAGGTTCGTCAGGAAACAGGACGAATGTTTCCTGACGCGGGTCTTAGTCAGATGATGACCCGCCTTTGGAGCTTTTGGTCATCTGACCGAGGCCTTCCGCTGGCTTACCGGTCCACCCCTTTAAAAATTATGGTCATTTATAACCAGTCTATGAAGGGTGGTGATGTAGTGTGGTGACAGGAGAGTGGTGTGGATTTTGGGTGGAGTGGGGTGGTGGTGAAGTGTGGCGGTGTAGAGTGATGAGGTTGGGTGGTGGTGTGTGGTGATGTTGCGTGATGTTAGCTGTAGTTTTGAGATTTCCTGTTGATAATTAACTATTTGTGGACACTGGAGTATAGCTGAACTTCCCTCCTTATTAATATTTCAGCACAAAATTCTTTTAAATTCCGTTGATTTCTTTACTTTCAAAATATTCAAGGAGGAGAAATTTCGCCCTCAATCCGACTCATACCAAGGCTTACACTAAGCATATATAGTGGTCAAGAAAGGTGAGCCAGGCGCAGAGAGACGTGGCCATTGATTACGTTTTCTAAGCGACTTCGTGGGGTTTTATCATTGTAGCCAAAACTTCTGAATCAGTGAAGTTAAAGATATTCTGGGTGACGCTGTGAGTGGTTGCAATAAACCACAGATTCCGGTCGTCGACATTTGTGTACATTGTCACTGATGATAAGTTTAGCCTCGTTAAGCTTCGGAAAGTGATTGTGAGAATTACAGTGGTTTGAATTGGAGAAAAGCATAACTCATCATAGAATTAATCTTCAGACGTCGAAAATTCCAGGAATCCTCATAAACCACTGTCATTGACACCGTGGATCAAAAAGCTAGAAACTATAAAATGTTGAAAATACTGGAATCAAGCTAAGCCTCGCCGGCTTTACGACTCGATCATCAGGGACCTCACAGGCTGGCCGACACCATCTCCAACATCAATCGTTCTCTACTACTTTTTTCTATGTTAGAAGTAATCAAAATCCCCGAACCCAATATGTATTAAGTAAATATATCCTGGTGTTTGCTTACATGTCTTTTAAACCACCTGTCTATATCCATTACCAATGTTCGGAAAAAAAAGTGTCAATGTTGGAAAACGTATTGATGGTGACAGAGGTGTGATCTGTGTTATGGTAATGTGTTGGCCATAGCTTAGTACTGAGTATAAATACTTGAGTTTCCTTAGTGTTCTGATGATGGTGCAGGATGATGCCAGAAAAATGAAAACAAAACTGTACATACCTAATACATTGGCATTAAATATGAAAGCAATATCGGAACGTGAAAATAATAGGAGAAAGATTTTAGACTGGACTGAGTAGACGAATCATGAACGCCTTTCTTTTCATTTTCTCGTTTTTCGTTTGCTTTCCAAGGAGGAAAGGAAAATGAAAGAGGATAAAAATGATTATGGTCCACTTCATCATTGTGTACAATTTTTTTTATCATCCCAGAAAATAGTAAAATCTTTCCCTCGTGTTATCTTTATTAAAACAAGGCCACCTTGGAAACATTGAGGCAGAAGCGAATATCGTATTCATTGAGGGTGAGCTTCAGAGAGAGAGCGTGGGAAAGCGTATAGGTTCATGTGAGGAAGAGCTGGGGAGTAAGAGCTGGAAGAGCTGGAGGGGGAGAGCTGAGAAGGGAGCAAGTACCGAATGTCAAAGGATGAGGTTAATCTCGCGGATTCTGAGTGAGCCCACGGGAGTGTGTTAATTTGTAAAAATGAAACGAAGCATAATGTAATTGACTGAAAAAGCCTTCTGTGTAGGCGAAACGTTTCATCAATAAAAATACCCAACTACTGCACAAGTGTCTTAATCTTCAACTTGTCGGTATTATATATAATTTTCAACAGCATCAGGAGGGGAAGAAGAAACATAAAAAAAAAATCCAGAAGCCGTTGTCAGAAAGTTTCATTTGTAAACATAGTGCTGTGAGGCCATAGTCCTGAAAACAGACAAAAATGTCTTTAATGCGGGGCCTAATGCTTCGAAAATTCCACTGCATGAGAGAAAGCTTTAGGCAGAAGGACTAGAGTACCAACAGTGTCTTCCCGCTTTCCCTTTGTGTGTGGCTCTTGGTGGTAGATGCAGCCTTCAAAGTGTCAGCGAAGTCTGAGGAAGTTTTAAGTGTACGAGGACAGAGATAATGCTAGGGACTCGATTCTGCCATGTGCTCTTGTTTACAGTAGTTATGATAACACTCGCGATATCTACACAAAAAACTTCATAGCCTCCTTGATATAAACTGAAGAGTTGCTATAGAAAGGAGAGAACTGCAGAAGCTTTTAACCAAGAATTCTAAAGCTTCAAAAATTCAATTCCCCTGAAAGTATATTTCATAACATCCTCGTCTAATATGGATAGGTCTAAATCACCTCATTTGAACTCAAAAATCAAGACCTTAAACCAGAGCCATATATAACTTTCTGATTCATCTGTAGCTGTGCCTCTGGAGGAACACTGCAGCAGTTTTACTGTCCCAGACTAGGCAGTTCATTCTCTAAACCAACCATTCCCACCCACTCACTTGTCCAACTTTTCCTCAAAGTTGCCACTATGCACTTTCCCATTTCCAGTGAATGAAAGGGTTGGTTCATTATCGGAGGAGGGGGGGATGATGAAATATAAAAGAAATGGGAAGGGAGAGTCTTAAGTTTGGTCTCCAGTATGAGGATTTTACAAGCTCTCTGGTAACCGTGCTCTCAGTGTGCACATAAATCGTCTCAGTGCACGTACCCAGCGGGTTCTACACACCACCCAAGAGGCACTTTTACCTGGCTGCAGTAGTCAGATTAGTCAGTGGTGACTTAAGAATACTTTCTAAAGCTTCAAATTCTCGCTTCTGTGGGACTCTAAAAGTTATTTATGCTTGGCAGCAGAACTGCCTGGGTTAGCGAGTCAAGAGTGAGCAAGTAGGCACCGGGGATTCATATTGAAATAAACACCTAATAACACTGAATAAATCATTCCCAGAGAATATTTCGTGGTCAGATGAACAGATACGACAAGGGTAGTTCTCATGGGGATTTTCTCCCTTCATGGGAAGATTCGTGTGAAGGGATCTTGTTCCACGGAAATGGACCTATCCTTCCCTTCCTTGAATCAAACCTGATTACTTCCCATTTCCAAAGCGATGTATAAATATATTATCTTAGCACTCTTCCCATAAAAATATAATCTTTGTAAAAATGTTGGTAGAATTACACGTTGTTGGTAAAAGCACACATGTGCAACTAATGCGACATTTTATTGTGGGAACGTTTCGCTCTCCAGGAGCTTTGTCAAGTTGTAACAGCTTGACAAAGCTCCTGGAGAGCGAAACATTGCCACAATAAAATGTCGCATGAGTTGCACATGTCTCCGTTTACCCAATATAATTTTTCAAGAAGGTTGGGTTAATATTGAAGGGATCTTGATATAAGGAACTGTAACTAACGTCAATACTTGTAAGATCAGACCTGTTTCTCACATTTTCCAGCCACGAAAATAGCTTACTAAGGGGCTGGGGGTGGAGAAAAGATTCCCTAGATGAAGAGCCCAGCCTTTTCTCTGGTTCAAATTTAGTTAATATTTACTACGAAAAATTCTGTATTGCACCTCATCTTAGAGTTTATCACTTTTATGTGATTAAATTAAAAATTACATAGTACACCAGAGTATAGTAGGATTGGCTATCAGTGTTCGAGGACAACCACACAAGGTTCACTGGTGTTCTAAGATCAGCTGTTAAGAAATGAAGTGTTCTAGGATCAGTGTGCAAGATAGAATGTGCGTCTTCTGACGTTTTATTTAGAAGAAAAAACATTTCGTCTTCCAGGGGCTGTATCAGTTCAGAGAAAACCCATGTTTATTTTCCCCCACTTTATGAACTGATAAATTCCCTGGTGAATTCAGTTCTGAGAAACTGGATGAGATATTTGAAATATAATCTTTGACAAACACATATGTGTACTTATAATGTATCCTGATCCTGTATTTTATTTATTCCAACTTCTTTCCACTATGAATGTATCACTTAAATATTGTGTCCCATGTTACATAATAAAACATTCCTCTTTCTGCATTTATGAAAATGGAATATTCAACCGGCCTCAGGAAGAAATCTAAATATTTCTATTTGAAGCCTTTTGTCTACATCTCCGAGACTATGCGCCCCAACAATATAAATATATATATATATATATATATATATATATATATATATATATATATATATATATATATATATATATATATATATATATATATATATATATATATATCTATATATATATATATATATATATATATATATATATATATATATATATATATATATATATATATATATATATATATATATATATATATATATATATATATATATATATATATATATATATATGAACGCTTTAAAATTGGATGAAAGGAAAGCTAGCTGTGTGTCCTGTCGCATTCCATCACACAGGATGGGTGAGAGGGCAGGGTAGGGGAAGAGGGGAGTAATCAAAGACTATCCTAATTGTGTCGTAGCTCATTATGGGGTCGCTTCAGTGTTTGTCATATGTAAATGAGCTGTTTCTGATGCAACAGCGTTCAGTGAGGAGTTCAATAACCTCCCTCTCCCTATTCTCATTGTCTCCTCACCCTTCACCCTCTCTTACCTCTCTCTCTTCCATCCTCTTATTTTACCTCTCTCCCAACTTATTTTCCTCCCTACCACTGTCTTTTCGCCCCTCTTCACCCTATTCCCATGCCTTTCACTTCTCCCCATCCTCTTGTTTCCATCCTACCACCGTAAATCCTAAACATAGGCCGTCCAAGTCATTCTAATGAGGACACTAGAGCACTCCAGGATGATTTGAATAGACTGATGCAATGGTCGGAGAAGTGGCAGATGCAGCTTAATATTGACAAATGCAAAGTTCTAAATGTTGGACAGGTAAATAACCATGCCACATATAAACTAAATAATGTAGATCTTAATACTATTGATTGCGAAACGGATTTAGGAGTTCTGGTTAGCAGTAATCTAAAGCCAAGACAACAGTGCATTAGAGTTCACAATAAGGCTAACAGAATTCTTGGCTTCATATCTAGAAGTATAAATAATAGAAGTCCTCAGGTTGTTCTTCAACTCTATATATCCTTGGTTAGACCTCATTTAGACTATGCTGCTCAGTTCTGGTCACCGTATTACAGAATGGATATAAAGGCTCTGGAAAACGTACAGAGGAGGATGACAAAGATGATCCCATGTATCAGAAATCTTCCCTATGATGATAGACTGAGGCCCTGAATCTGCACTCTCTCGAAAGGCATAGAATTAGGGGGGATATGATCGAGGTGTATAAATGGAAAACAGGAATAAATAAAGGGGATGTAAATAGCGTGCTGAAAATTTCCAGCCAAGACAGGACTCGCAGCAATGGTTTCAAGTTGGAAAAATTCAGATTCAGGAAGGATATAGGAAAGCACTGGTTTGGTAATAGAGTTGTGGATGAGTGGAACAAACTCCCGAGTACAGTTATTGAAGCTAAAACGTTGTGTAGTTTTAAAAATAGGTTAGATAAATACATGAGTGGGTGTGGGTGAGTGTAAGTTGGACCTGACTAGCTTGTGCTGCTGGGTCTGGTGCCGTGCTCCTTCCTTGAGTGGAGGTGGCCAGACTGGGTGGGTCATTGGGCTAATCCAGGGGGAGAGACATGGATCTGCTCCGCATGGGTCAGTAGGCCTGTTGCAGTGTTCCTTCTTTCTTATGTTCTTACCATTTACCTTCAACCGCCACCATTCATACAGATCACTGAGTCTGTACTGTATGGTAGCGGGAAGACCGGGAGACTCTTTGTGTTGAACGAACCTTCGTTACAGACGACGTCTCGCTCTGGATACAGCATAATGAGAGACTTCATTAAGCATTGCTCAAGTTTAACCTCCTCCTCCTCCTCCTCCTCCTCCTCCTCTTCCTTCCTTTCCTCCTCTTCCTTCTCCTTCTCATCCTCTATCATAATTTCTACTCAGTCGGTCTTCATATTAACATCTCTTGTTTTCCAAAACACATACGGTTGTGTATTTCATAACTATCTACCCCATAACACACTCCCAAATAATCATTCTTCCGCTTTTGCAACTGCATCTGTTTCTTTCTTTCTTCCTTCTTTCCTAGCAGATTAAAGATATTTTAAGTTAGTTTTTTTTCTTACACCAATTTGTGATTTCGATTTAACAGCAAATAATAAAAATCGTAAATAATTAGGTAACCTCTTAGGAGTATTTTAAAGTTGCCTAATTTTTCTGTAGGCCAGGTTTTGTTTATCTTTCGTTCATAACTTGAGAATGCCTTATCTGATCGTCTTCAAACTTTCGATGTAGGTGTATAGTAAGTAGAGCAAGGTAACCGCAACTATTAGAATGTGAAAATACCATATATGTCTATCCAAAGTTTCTTGGAGTGGGTCCAGTAAATGTAAAATCCACTTCCACGTGGTTTATCCTACTTAGAAGAATGCTGAAAGTGTTATTGAAGGGTGTAGGTGAAATAAAATCAAATTAATTTGTAAAATAATGTATATTTCCCTTGTTTAATCACGTTAAATATTCTAGAGCAATTGTACGTAACCAAAACTTCGATCGCAGTCCTCGATTTATTTGTTAATGGCTGGTGAGTCGTACACTCACGACTCATTTCTTAATCGTTTCGTTTTTTTAGAGTTCTCTTTTGGTTATCCTTTATTTTATGTCCCGTTTTGGCCCATACTATAAACATTCTTCGTAATCCTCTATTAAGTTTCTTACTGTGTATACTACCTCTTTTTCTCACTGTCATCATTTAATTACTTATTGTCCTGTTTCTTGTGGCGTGACTGTGAAGTAGCTTCTGTTATGTTCCTTCGTTGGCGATTGTGCTCATTTCAAATTACTTTCAGCTTGACTCACGAAATCATAATGACACGATTGCAAACAAACCATACCACGGGTGGGGATAGAACCCGCGATCAGTCATAAAACTCCAGTCCGACGCGCTAGCCACTGGGCAAGCTGGCTACAATAAGATTCAGGGGATGAATCTTATTGTAGATAGCTGGCCCAGTGGCTAACGCGTCGGTCTGGAGTTTTATGACTCTGATCGCGGGTTCTATCCCCACCCGTGGTATGGTTTACTTTCAGTTTCTCTTTTCATAAGAAAATAGTCACTTCTGGCGCTCTTTCTGGTGTGTTTGTTTGAAATCACTTATAAAACTGCTTTCTCACTTTCTCAGCTATTTTCTAAATCAGAATAATAGAGAGGGAGTTCTTTTGACATAGTCGTATGTGGGTTTTCAGCTTTCTCGTGTCATTTATTGTAGAAAATTCACTTTCAGTACCCTTATCTTCATGTGACAGATCACATGAGGAAAATGTAATTAGTGATTAAACAATATAGGCGTCAGACAGAGAGATGAAATTAGGAGTCAACAGGAACAAACGATTGACGCCGGGAAACTGAATAAATGGAATAGAAAGAAATCCATGTCACGTAGGGAAATTTTAAAATTGGTTTTATATAATTGGATGTTCGTTAGGCTAAATTTCGAATATGCAGTGGTGGTGGGTTTTCCGCTCCTAAAAATGACAAAAAAAATATTTGGATGATAGGGAAAAAATCCAATGAAGAGCTATAGAATACTATGAACCATAAAGACTGGTTGAAAGCAACATGAAACAAATCTAGTTCGCTAGGCTCATGTTGTTTGCAGAATCGATGGCTGAGTGGATAAGGTGATATGTACATTGTGTGGTCTCTTGAGGAGGGACAATGTGTCGTAGGGTCAAATCCTGGCTTGATGCAGTTTGGTAAATGATTCAGAACCACTTGATTCGTGATTAATTGCTATACAGACTGCTTGTTGAGACGGGTATTCAAACGGGAGGAGGCTGAAATTAATCCTTGAGCATACCACTGCCACGAGTGTCCTCGTAACATGAAACAAGCTTAGTTCGCTAGGCTCATGTTGTTTGTAGGATCGATGGCTAAGTGGATAAGGTGATATGTGCATTGTGTGGTCTCGTGAGGTGGGACAGTGTGTCGTGGAGTCGAATCCTGACTGGCCGCAGTTTTGTAAATGATTATATATATATATATATATATATATATATATATATATATATATATATATATATATATATATATATATATATATATATATATATATATATATATATATATAATCATTTACAAAACTGCGACCGGCCAGGATTCGACTCCGAAACTCAGCTTGAAATATGCACCCACCCACCAAAATACACATGACCTGTGCAAGAATTGAAAAAAGTATATATGTCCAGTAGACAGCCACACGATATGAAAGCACCAGAAGGGGTTAAAAAAGCAATATAAAAACATCAATGTTTTTCACTGAGCAAATGTGAGTGTAGAGTTACCTCTCCACCTTCCTCCTCCAGTCCACTAACTCCTATCTCTTCCACCTTTACACCTGTCCCCTCAAACTCCACCCTATTCTTCTCCTTCAACCCTCAACTCTGCAACTTCACCCCATCACGTCCACCCAACTCCACTTTTTTAATAAAATGTAGTATTTCCTTGTATTATTTATTCAGCGTGACTCCAAAAAAAAAAATCAACATTCATTTCTCTTTGGCTGTCATATGTAAAGGACACAGTCATTATAGTCTCTGAAGATACATTAAACTGTCTTTATGTGTTCTTCATACATCCAAAACTTAGTTATGGCTAATAGGTTTTCCAAAATCCTTTCCTAGAATCAACTTCGTACCCACTCTAACTGCATTTCAAGTCCCAAAAATCACTTTCCCTGTTCACTCTGGTCTAACTCATCTCAGATGGCTGGCAAAAACCCTACACCTCAAACCTACCAGACCTATATTCCAACCATTCCTCGTACGACTTACGTCTTCACACCATGTCCCTTAATTCATCTTTCCTGCGTAAACAAATCATCTTAACCTCATCTCTGCACCTTCAATATTTACCTGAAATATAAAAGTTATACTGTCTGCTAATATTTTAGTATCCTGTTCTCTGCATAATGTTGTCTCAGTACATTGATTTAAACACGACATCTGCGTTTCCTCCTCTTCGCTGCAACGTTCAAAGATCATGTTTTGCGCCTATACAAATGCATTAACACCTTTGTTCTCGGATACATTGTTGATTTAGTATCCAGTTGCAAACCTTTTACCTTTCAGAGATTTCTCGATATTCTTATTTTCTTTCTCATAATAATTCTGTGATTTACTCCATCTCTCATACACACATCTTCAAACACATCTACACTGAATATCTACAATTATTCAGATCACATATTCTTAGTAATAAACTTTTCCAATATCTTCCATCAATTTCCGTAAGACCACCCCTCAAGGAAGGTTCCTTGATGCTGGTGAGGGGCTCTTGATCTAGGGAATTGGAGCTGTGTTCCAGTTCCCCGAATTAAGCCTGAATACCTTCCACATCCCCCCCACAGGCACTGTATAATCCTACAGGTTTAGCTCTTCCCCTTTGATCACAGTAATAATAATTTCGTAAGATGTTTCGTGAGTTACCGAGCATCAACGCGTCCTCAACCAACAACAACTACTGCAGGTTCCATTTAATATCTGAATCATTATTTTCTACACCCGCACTACTGCCCAACACATTAGTAATAATTTCTTTAACCCCCCTTTAATAAACATTATACAAGCAAAAAACATCACACACCTTTATCTGAGGCTACCTTTTAACAGGAAATCTCCTTTCCTACTTCAATTTGATCCTTATTCTCCTCTTCATCAGCTTTTACCTCTTCCATACTTTTGCAACATGTCACATCATTCACATAAGCACCCAACCGAATGTCTTTCTCAAAATCTATAAATACATAAAATAGCTTCATTTCTTATATAATATTCACCTATGCAATTCAATCTTATTCCTCTATAATCATTGTGTCTAGCGGTCCCATTATTCTTTCGATAACAACTCTGTCATTCACTTTACCAGGTATGCTCAACAGACTTATTCCCCTATAATTGCCTCTGCCAATCATTAGGTACCGGCCATCCATTCATATATACACTGAACAAATGCACCAATATGCTCATGTTAGAATGTGTATAATTTTTCTAACATGTTGGAATGAGTGATGACATGCAGTACATCACCACAACCAAGTGAAGTTGTCCATTTTCATTTATGTTTATATCTCTCAACTTTTCCTGTGTATATTTAAACTGGAAATTTATAATTATGAGTTAGATTAACAATAGTATTAATGAATGTAATAATAATGATAATAATTATTATTTTTATGTTAAAATAATAATGACGATAATTATAATGTAATTTTACACGGATATATACCACGATACGTTTATATCTTAGTTAATGTACACTGAGAGTTGCCTCTAGTCCCTTTTTTAAGGATTAAAGTTGTCTTCCCTCAAAGAAGGTTCCTTGATGCTGGAAATAAAGTTCTTGATTGGTGGTGAATTCGCGCAACTTTAATGATCTTGGTGAGGCTGATAGGCTTTAAACCTAGGAAACCAATCAGCCAATATTTTTTTTTTACATTTCGACCTTTTATTTCTGTTTCTATCATCTGTTTACCTCTTACATTCTTATTCTCATGTCTTGTCTTCCATTTCGTCACGAGAACCATGTAAACACAGAGATGTTCACAAGTAACTACATAAACACACAGACGTACACTAGTGATTACATAAACACACGCGCGCCCGTAAGCATACATCCACACACACAAACATACAATCGTGTCATAATGATTTCGCAAGTCATACACACAAACATACACCAACATATGCTGGTTTATTCTGGTATGATTAAAAGAAGGGGAGAGTAAATCTAATTCCAAGAATCAAGATTCCTTTGCCAGCATCAAGGTTCTTGCAGTGAAGGGGCAGTTGCACATGCAACAAGTGATGGTGTAGGCAGAGGCTCAAGTGCAGTCGCAGGTGCAAGTATTGGCGCAGGTGTAGGCGCAGGTTCGAGTTCAGGAGCGGGTTCTGGTGCGGGCTCAGGCACAAGCGACACACACACACACACACACACACACACACACACACACACACACACACACACACACACACACACACACACACACACACACACACACACACACACAGGAGGGTTAGGGGAGACATGTTAACGACATAAGGACATAAGAACATAAGAAAGAAGGAACACTGCAACAGGCCTACTGACCCATGCGTAGCAGGTCCATGCCACCCCCCCGGCCTAGAGCAATAAGAACATAAGAACATAAGAATGTAGGAACACTGCAGAAGGCCTACTGGCCCATACGAGGCAGGTCCTTATCAAAACGACATCTACCTAAAGCTACTCAAGAAACAACTCCCGCACCCCCCAACACCAATCAAACCCAGCCCCTCCCACTCATATATTTGTCCAGTCTCTTCTTAAAGCTACCCAAGGTCCTAGCCTCTATCACCCCACTGGGAAGACTGTTCCACGCATCTACAACTCTGTTAGAAAACCAGTACTTACCTATCTAAATTTATCCAACTTAAGAACTAAATTAATGACCACCTAGTCAGGTCACTTTCACTTAAGAAAGGAGCACGGCATCAGACCTGGTAGCCCAAGCAAGTCAGGTCCAACTCACACCCACTCATGTATTTATCTAGTCTAATTTTAAAACTACACAAGGTCTTAGCTTCTATGACAGTATTCGGGAGTTCCACTCATCCACAACTCTATTACCAAACTAGTGTTTTCCTATGTCCTTCCTGAATCTGAACTGTTCCAGCTTGAAACCATTGCTGCGAGTCCTGTCTTGGCTGGATATTTTCAGTACGCTATTTACATCCCCTTTATTTCCTCTTGTTTTCCATTTATACACCTCAGTCATATCCCCCCTAATACAAAATACAAAATACTGCGAGGAATAGACAAGGTGGACAGAGACAGGATGTTCCAGAGATGGGACACAGAAACAAGGGGTCACAATTGAAAGCTGAAGACTCAAATGAGTCAAAGGGATGTTAGGAAGTATTTCATCAGCCACAAAGTTGTTAGGAAGTGAAATAGTCTGGAAAGCGATGTAGTGGAGACAGGAACTATACATAGTTTTAAGACGAGGTCTGATAAAGCTCATGAGGCAGGGAGAGGAAGGACCCAGTAGGGGCCAGTGAAGAGCCGGGGTCAGGAGCTGAGTCTCGACCCCTGCAACCACAATTAGGTGAGTACACACACAAAGTAATTGGTGTATCGACCAATGGAAATAAGTCAAAACAGAAAGAATCTATTCAACTGATTGTGTGACACCATCAGGAAAAGAAAAGGGAAAATCTAAAGAAGGGCAGTCGAAAAGGAAAGAGAAAAAAATGGGTGGTACTATTTAGATCTGACATTAGTTGGCCTGAAAAACAAAATAGACGAGGAGTGGGAAACCAAGTTAAATACTCTTCAGGCGAAAATAATGGAAATGAGTAAAAAAAAAGAACCATATGAAAGAGTGGAATGGGAGAAAAGGACAACCACTGATGAAGAAAAAGCTCAAAGACTAGAAGAAGGACTGAAAAACTTGAAGAAGCTTCGTAGGAAAGGAGAATGCTGTTAGAGAGGGAGTAATAACAAGGGAAAAAAACGAAAATTAAAATAATCTTTGAACAAACCTTTATGGGTAGAATCTTTAAAGAGCAACGTTGTCTCATCAACATATTTTTTGAACACAGAAGATTTAAAATCTACTGGGCAAGCATCAAGCCAATTTTTTTTCATATCACTGAAAAGCATTAGCTGAAGTGTAGCCCAAAGGTAAACTCATTACAACACCACCAACGTTTTTATAACATTTATTATTCAAAAAAAAAGTCTTTGAAGTTATTCCTTAGTCTTTCGTATATAAATCATTAACTATTGAGCTTAACGAGTATACCTCGGAACTTCTGTTGTTTACATTAAAACAGTTATGTTTCCCTTGCTTAAGTTATCTCTCATCGTTGACCTCGCCCTCATCACAGTGTAGCTGGGTCAGTGTCTGTTCAACCCTCCATACGATACTGGTATGTCTCTGGCTATATTTAGTCTTTACATAAAATATATTTAATTTTCTTATTATTTATGAATTTTGTCGCAGGTGTTTTAATGTTTTAACAGATCCTGATGGTGACAGATTTCACCGAATAGTTTATGATAAATATGTTTCATTAAAAAAAAAATCCTGCCGCCTTCGTTTATATATATATATATATATATATATATATATATATATATATATATATATATATATATATATATATATATATATATATATATATATATATATTGTCATTCTAGGCATTTGGATGATTTCTTACATAATCAAGGAATAATAAAAACAACAGGACAACATAAGACTTATAAGACAGAGATATAACCTGACACATGACAGGTTGAGCGTAGGAATCAAGTGTTTCGGACAGGATGACAGACATATTGCCCGTTTCGTGAGGTTTTTCTTCTCCTGGGGCAAAGTTTCTCTGATGACTTTCTGATGACTTACTGATAAACATAGCTATTGCTACCCTCAGCCCGCAGGCTGTCATAGCTATTACAACCCGGCTGATCAAACACTTGACGGAAATTGCGTGGTTCCCTCTTGAAGACTTCCGCCTTTGTTCCGGCGATATTTCTTTTATTTGTTGGTGGTTGGTTGAAGAGTCACAGAGTTCTCATGTAGACCCACACGTCTCTAATTTTGTTAATAGTACCACTATTTCTCAATTGGGTTTATTCTAAACTTCATTTCGCATTAGTTTATAGTTAGATGACAATTTTATGCACAGATTAGGGATCTGAAGAAAGAATAAATTCCAGTCATGATTCACTATTCGTAACTTTCATATATCACTCTAAAAGTATATGTACTGTATTTCTGTTATTTTTCTCAGATTAAATTACAAAGCTTGGCTCTACTGTGGTATATCATTGTATTCCCTTTCAGCTTCTCAAACTGCTACAAGTTTTCCAAGTGATATTAACATGATCACAATAATTCTTTTTGCTACCCACTGCATTATTTATGATTGTTTTACCATGTCAGTAAAACAATAATAAGTATTCATCATTCATTCACTGGCTATTGTGGCATGAAAAGAGTATGTTATAATTTATTCGGTGTATGTCACACTCCCATATAGGCTGCCTCCCAACCAGTAAACTGAGTGCTAAGGGTTTAACGATCGATATGGTATCCGTCGTTAAATCAGCACCTTGGTACAATGACCAATCACAGGCAAGCCCGCCAAAACTGGAGCAACGTGGTTCACTTGTGGTAAGCATTGGCAGATTTGCCTACCTGCTGGTTAAGTACGGTGCACTCTGGTTTCTGCTTTGCCATCTCTCACCGTGGTGAATACTTATTATTCTATCTGTACATATTGTACATATTGTACATATCTGTATATAGTAGGTGATGGCAAAATATACATTATAATCTACTGCTGAGTTTGTTTGCTCCAATTCCCATTACGACCAGGTCTCACTGGCCGTTCATTACCTGTGTTCGTAATAGCTATTTTGCCGGAAGAGTGCACACATCTGGTAATTGTATCAATTAATATGTACAGAATGTTCTCTTATCACAGTTAAGTATTTAATATATTTGCTGCTTCCCTCGAATTTTTTTTTAGCGTTAAATGACGTTTTTACTTTCCATTTCATCAAAAATTTGTAGTGACAGCATATGACTATGAATGACTTACGCATATTGTTATTAATTGCGAATCGATAAAGATTTTGGTAAAATATCACGTGGCATGCAAAGAGTACGTAACCTTTATTCGGCGCATGTACACACCCTCATTGAAAGGCTATCTCCCCCAACCAGCAAACCAGGTACTAAGGGTTGATGATGGGGCCCCGTCGTTCAATCAGTACCCAGATTCCAGCAAATGAAAAGATGGTTTTGGCAATCGCAGAGGTGTTGTGGGTACCACTCTCCTGTCTGCCCTTGTCATTCCCATTCTAGAGCTGGTTGAAGCACGGTCTGCTCTCTAGTGGCTACTATTCTGCCTTGCTTACCGTGGAGTGCACTAATACCTATTGTGTACATAGTGTATATAGTGTACATACTTCTGTTCTAAATTGGTGAAGGATAATAAAGTCAAAAGTTTTTCTGCTTAGTTTATTTTGCTCCCTTTACACCCAGGATAACAGGCCTTTGGGACTCCTGGTTTGTAATATATCACCATCAACGATATCAACAAACTGGTATCGATAACAGAAATTTGTTATGATTACTGCATCTTGGAAATGATGTAAGCCAGATAGTAATAATGTTTTGATGTTAAAAATGTTGAGTAACAAAATTATTGAAGTGCTTTGTAATTCGTACAGATCCTCATTATTGCCAGTGAAAGATCATCGAAGTATTTGTCATTATTGTAACTGTTTTGGTTTTCTCACAGACGGTAAACAGTAGTTCGTTCACTGAGCATTGCCGAATAATAATTAGCAGATGCTTCGAAAATAAAACTGGAACATGGAACTAACACAGTATGAATAAACATTCTCAACCAAGGAATTCTTATGATACGAAATTTCTGAGATATTTACATTATTATCATTTCTTCTCTTATTGTTGATGACATGACTCAGAAAGATGACATCTGGAACGAGGCTCAGAGATCAGTTATTAAACTTGACGGTTTTTATTTAATTAATTTTTATATTCTTCAGGGAGAATAGCTGCACGACCCTTGTCCGTGTGGCGCTTTCTCTGATAATAATTCAGGGAGAATAAAAAGTTTATTTGCTCGAGTGAGTTGCACAAAACTGACATGTTTCAGCCAACCATTCTAGAGAAGCAGTCTACAGGGAAATCACTACTATGTAGTTAACATCACTTTAATTGTTAATACAAGTAATTCCACCGCAACAGCTTAGAATTACTTTTCTCATCTTAGAACATTTATTTCATTGAATAAGCATTGTACAAGTATAGTGAGAACATTCTTAGTTAGCATTGTTACCCGACTGCACTGCACGATTTCATTAAATATGACAAATTACAAAAAAAGAGCTTATATTGAACTGGAGTCATTGTTTTTGTAAGATTATTAAAAAAATTCTGAATTTTAATGTCAATTGCCTTTTCATATTTAAAAATCATTGGCATAATAGAAAGTCTCTTTTGTAAAGGACACTGCAAAAAAGTTATTTTACTGTAGTGTATAAATATTAGAGAATGTTATTGTATATCCTTGAAAGAGAACAGAAAAGTGGTTGCCTGATTATTTTCTGTTATTTTCTTCCTGCTTTTCCATTTTATTTCGCTTATAACCCGAGTACCCCTCATTAGATCGGATTCAAATTTTGAATAGTTACCTACGGTAACGGGCACTAGATTCTAGGAACAATTGGCATGTGCAGGTTTTTCGACAGCAAAGTTAGTGAACTCATTCCCAGCATCCTTGAATGCTTCTGATAACTTTAAAACTCTCAACGGCGTAGCGTCAAACGTTCGAGAAAACGTGCCTCCTAAATCAACGATGACAAAGCGAAGCTCGTTGTGTGAAATGTTAAATTTCTATTCCGGTTAAATAACGGCTTCAGTATTTAATAGCCGATGCATCTTACGGCCACGATGGTATCAATATGGGGATGAGATGAAAAGCTGTAAGCCTCCCGCCTGAAAGCTGGCTGCCTTGGATCAACGTCTAGCGTGAGCTGGGGCGCCACGGTATTGGTCCAGTGTGGTGAGGATGGTAAAGCACTGCGTACCTTGTTCCAAGGTTCGTAGGTTCGAGTCTCCTTCGGCCAGAGTTCAGTGTTTGTGTATATTTCGCCTGCTCTTGCGAATTCCTTGTATATATATATATATATATATATATATATATATATATATATATATATATATATATATATATATATATATATATATATATATATATATATATATATATGTCGTGCCTAATAGGCAGAACTTGCGATCTTGGCTTAAATAGCAACGCTCCTCTTGCCATATAGGACAAGTGAAAATTTGTGTATGCAATAATTTCGCTAAAATCATTCTGAACCTAACGAAAAAAATAATTTTGATTGTGTTTGTTTGGTACTAAATTATTGTAAACGTATTTGAAATATATTCAGTTGGGTTAGGCTAAAATAAATTGCTCTTTTTATAATAAGGTTAGGTAAGTTTTCTAAGATTCTTTTGGTGAAAAATTAAAAATTTTTACATTAACATTAATGAAAAAATTATATCTTTAAACATATAAGAGAAAATTTCAGAAATGACTTAATTTTAAATGAGTTCTTGCTAATTGACCAGTTTTACATATTCGGCACGACATATATATATATAACGAAAACGTTAGTGTATCCGTATTGATTCTTGTTGCCAACTTGCCACTTTTTAAAGCAATTTCATTTAATTGGATTTTTTTACGATATCTAAATCAAACAATTTTTGTTATGAGAATGTAGTGAATTTGAAAAGAATTACATCAATAATTTTTAAAGAGGTGGACCGGTAAGCCAGCTGAAGGCCTCGGTCAGATGACCAAAAGCTCCAGCTGCGGGTCGACATATGACTAAGACCCGCGTCAGGAAACACTTGTTTCCTAACGAACTTACCTAACCTAACCTTTAAAAATAAGAAGCAAACCCACGAGCTGGAGCTCACAATCCCAACCTCGAAAAATAATTATATATAAATACAACTAGGTCAAAATGCACAAATCATATGTACACTTTTAAAATTATTTATGGAAGTAATTGACAGAAGTTCCTCAACTTTTATATTTATTCATATATTTTAGTAACTAGGAAGTCATGAGGGAGGTTTGAGTTATGACGTGAATGTGATGAATGACTGACAAACACTTATTGATGATTTCTGATGAATGATGGATGATGTGAGTGTCCATGGCGTCACCACTACATCAGATGCTCGACTATATTGGGGCTCAGTCTAACAATATTGCGACAAATAATATTTTATATTATTCTTCTTCTAATTATTATTATTATTATTATTATTATTATTATTATTATTTAAAATAGAATATTGAGTGCACCTACAAGCCAAAGGAATAATTATTTTCGTAAAATGTTTATATGTATATATATATACATATATATATATATATATATATATATATATATATATATATATATATATATATATATATATATATATATATATATATATATATATATATATATATATATATATATATATATATATATATATATATATATATATATATATAAATAGGTAAAACTGGTCAGTTAGCAATAACTCATTTAAAAGTAAGTCCTTTCTAAAATTTTCTATTATACGTTTAAAGATATATTTTTTTCATTAATGTTAATGTAAAAATTTTTAATTTCGTACCAAAAGAATCTTAGAAAACTTACATAATTTTATTATAACTAGCGCAATTTATTTTAGCATAATCCAACTAAATATATTTTAGATACGTTTAACAATAATTTAATACTAAACAAACACAGTGAAATATATTTTTTCGTTAGGTTCAGAATGATTTTTAAGAAATTATTGCATACACAAATTTTCGCATATATATATATATATATATATATATATATATATATATATATATATATATATATATATATATATATATATATATATATATATATATATATATATATATATATATATATATATATATATATATATATATATATATATATATATATATGTGTGTGTGTGTGTGTGTGTGTGTGTGTGTGTGTGTGTGTGTGTGTGTAAACAACCACGGGGAAGTTGAATGATAGATCCAGGCTTTTCATATTGCAATCAACACATCAGGAGCTTGCAAAGTTGTATAAGTGAGTAAGAGGTCCCAGTGAAATTGCTGAGAGGAACAAAATATTAAAGAAGGAACATACGAGAGTCGCTCTCTTTCTGTACCTACAAATAGTTAACAAATGGGAAGAGGAACTGAAGCCAGCCAACCTTCCGGTCCACTCAAAGCAGATCACTCCATAACCGAATCCATCTCAAAATTTATTTTATCTATTTGTAAGGTTACCCAGTCCATTAACTTCACTTACTCTAATACCAAAACGAGTAATTTTCCCATATTTCCTGTACACTTAAATGAATCAGATGCATAAGATCGGCCTGTCTAAAACAATCTTTAGTGTAACTAACCTCTTTGTTGGTCAGCTATTTTAATTAACGGTTTGTTAAATGTAAGAAGAAACGTATTTAATGAAGGCTAGACTTTCTCATTCACTGAATTGAATTTTGGGACATTTTTAATTATGACTAATTTCTTAATCTTCCTCTGCTGTGTCACGATACATCCAGTCAGAATCTTAGCATCACTAAAATTATGTGTCGAAATACAGTTTCATTTTTAAAATCCCCAGTACGTTTACGTGCAACAGTTTGGACTCTTTAGTTACAAGGTGATTCGTCTGCTTAATATGATTCTTCATTCGCAATGCAGAAGAAACAACAAAAGCAAGTACGACGTAGCTATGAGGTGACCAGTCCATAAGTCTCGTGAAGGAGTAAATCTCTAGTGGTCAGTCCCTCATCAGATAGAAAGTATTCTGCTCCATGGCACATGAACCCTGTCTCCATGATTTCAGTTTTCCGCTCTTTTTCTGTATCTCACTAAGAGTTTATGTCCTAGTGTTAGACTTCCTCCATTCGCTAAAAGATTTGTAGCTCCAAACCTCAAGGCAGGGACACCCAAACCAATTTCTGTGCAGAAGGTTTAACCATAAACTGTCTCAAAGTATCATGCTTCTTCTGAAGATCTAGATTCTAAGGAGTGGTTGGTGAAGACATCTACTTAGCTGGCAACATAACGGCCCTGTATTCGATCTGAGAGATGGAACTGCCAGTTTCACTGCTCCCTCAGCCTGTTGGCTCATGCTCATTCTTCCTTCTATCTGTCAGTGTAGTAAAAACGAAGGAGCCAGAGATATGGGTTGAAAAGTTTGTAAAGATTACTTTGTATATAAATCCGAGATTCTCGTTATCGTCTCCTTGTTTAAGGTTTATATATTGATTTTCAATATATATAAGTCAGTGTTATTCATCAGGAAGTTTATTAGGCCTACACACCGTCATTGACTGCCGAGTATTGTAAATTATAGTTGGGAAGTTTGATCATTGAAAGATAATTTCATAAATATCAGCAATAGGTGAACAGGTTTGATAAAACCATTAGACTGTGCTTGTACAGCTTTACAACGACATAAGCAATGACGAACCACTCTTTTCACCATTAGTCTCTCGTTCGCCTCTCCTCACTACCACTCTCCTCACTGCCACTCTCCTCACTGCCACTCTCCTCACTGCCACTCTCCTCACTGCCACTCTCCTCACTACCACTCTCCTCACTGCCACTCTCCTCACTGCCACTCTCCTCACTACCACTCTCCTCACTACCACTCTCCTCACTACCACTCTCCTCACTACCACTCTCCTCACTACCACTCTCCTCACTACCACTCTCCTCACTGCCACTCTCCTCACTGCCACTCTCCTCACTGCCACTCTCCTCACTACCACTCTCCTCACTACCACTCTCCTCACTACCACTCTCCTCACTGCCACTCTCCTCACTGCCACTCTCCTCACTACCACTCTCCTAACTACCAGTCTCCTCACTACCACTCTTGTCACTACCACTCTCCTCACTGCCACTCTCCTCACTACCACTCTCCTCACTGCCACTCTCCTAACTACCACTCTCCTAACTACCAGTCTCCTCACTGCCACTCTCCTAACTACCACTCTCCTAACTACCAGTCTCCTCACTACCACTCTCCTCACTACCACTCTCCTCACTACCACTCTCCTCACTGCCACTCTCCTAACTACCACTCTCCTAACTACCAGTCTCCTCACTACCACTCTCCTCACTGCCACTCTCCTCACTACCACTCTCCTCACTACCACTCTCCTCACTACCACTCTCCCCACTACCACTCTCCTCACTACCACTCTCCTCACTACCACTCTCCTCACTACCACTCTCCTCACTACCACTCTCCTCACTACCACTCTCCTCACTGCCACTCTCCTAACTACCACTCTCCTCACTACCACTCTCCTCACTACCACTCTCCTCACTACCACTCTCCTCACTGCCACTCTCCTAACTACCACTCTCCTCACTACCACTCTCCCCACTACCACTCTCCTCACTACCACTCTCCTCACTACCACTCCTCGCTACCAGTCTCCTCTCTACCACTCTCCTTATTACCACTCTCCTCACTACCACTCTCCTCACTACCACTCTCCTCACTACCTCTCCTCACTACCACTCTCCTCACTACCACTCTCCTCACTACCTCTCCTCACTACCACTCTTCTCACTACGACTCTCCACACTACCACTCCTTAAAACTAGGTCATAATCATCCTGATTGACAATGATTTTGTAATGACTACCTCTGCTCTCTCTTCGCCACGTCAATGGTCTTCACTAACGTAGCATAAAGTGTGCTGAAGGGCATCGAATCCCTATACTGGCGTAGCAAGATAGTGTACATCAAGAATCTTGTAGCAAAGATACTACAGACAGAAAACTGTAGTATACCTGAGAAGAGTTTCCACATCCCAGGAACTGGAAATCCAGCGGAATTGTTGCCTAAGGGTGTAAAAATAATGAGTTGTGGTTTCATGCTCTTGACTGGCTGACAAAGAAAAATGATTGGCCACAGCAGAAGACAACTTTATTTAATAATTGGTTTACACGAAATACATTTTTCGTGATCATGAAGTTTAAAGAGGGAGCATAACTCACTGCCCTGGATTGGCAAACATATACACAGGTGTCTACGTGGATGCTTGTGCGTTCGGCCTGGATATCTTTATATGATGTGGAGTTCCTCGTGGTGAGGGACGCAACTCAGAAGGCTTGAAGGCGCAAGGTGGACGCGCTAGGGATGTCTAGGGTCCTATATTATCTGAGGACGGTGGTCGGCCCTCAGCTGGCACGTTGCTTGTGTCCTGCTCATTGTGGCTTTTAAGTGTTGGTGAGTTAGTGTGTTCGTGTCACAGTAGTGGTGGGTTAATCTATTTTGTACGTGGACTGATGCAGGTGTAATCCAGTTTGCAATGTCTCCTGGGAGATCACTCAATTTCTCCTGCTTTGGGAAGTCATCCTTATGGGCGTAACGTCGTACTCTTTGTTCCTAAGGCATCTTGTGTGTTCTGTAAGGGAAGTTCTTTGATCACATAGTTTGTGGTGTTTATCGGCTGGGGAGAGTTTTCCTCTTAGGTAGCTAGAGGTCTTCAATTTCATGTAGCTGGCACTTCTTGAGTGTTTCTACCTGACACTGATTGTGTCGATACCGTGAAGAACATAGAGATCCTCCATTCGGAGTCTTTCAGCTGAGTGCTAAAGATAAACAAGAGGGTCCTATTCTGGACTTCTTGTATTTTGCGCATGTTGGACTTGGGTGTGAGTGATAAGGGTAGGCATGGGTATTCAAGTATTACGACTCACTCGCCATGAGTTCGAATCCTACCCGTTCCGTTGCAACGGCATTAAAATTATAAAGCCACATTTACCTAAAGATCCAAAAAATTAACGCTTAATCGTAAGTCAGTAAATTTGAAACTAGTGTTTGCAACAACGAGCATTCTGTATATTTCCTTGAACAAGGGGAAAAAAGTAGTGAGCTTCGTAAATCTGGGTTTATTTGTTACTGTTGCATAGCAGCAAGAGTGTGATCCCCGACACACTCATAACTCAGTTTTATCGTCGCTTCGACCCGCCCAGCACATCATGTGACCTGAGGGAATACGCGTATTGACTTTCAGATTTTTTTTTATTTGCTGTCGCTCCATGGTCTACGAAATGGGGTCCCCCCTCCCCTCTATTTGTAATTGCTATTCCATATATTTTTATGCCCTTACGAAACTAATGGAAAGCCTCTGTCATAAATGTATTTCATGTTAGAAGTTAAAAGAGGAAACCTGACGCAGGTCCCAGAAGATTCATTCCTTCACATTTTCTCTTCATTTATGCTGAATGATAATAAAACATAATAATATTAGTAATTATAAAATTAATGATATAATATATATATATATTATCACTAATATTAGAATTATTATTGTTAATATAAGTATCAATATTATTGTTAATTTAAGTATCATTATTATTGTTAATATAAGTATCAATATTATTATTATTATTATTATTATTATTATTATTATTATTATTATTATTATTATTATTATTATTATTATTATTAACACTAGTCTTAATTTTATTTGCATTATTATTATTATTATTATTATCATTATTATTAATGCAGGAATATGGCAGGAAAATATAACAAGCTCTCGTTCCCACTAAGACAATGTTATAGGGCAGCAACACTTTGTAAATGCGTTAAATTATCCTTAAAAAATGGACTATGGGGGAGGGTTATAAGTGTGATTTAATTTGCCCAATATTTTACGGATCCTCACAGGAATTAATACAGGAACCTAAATTGCATTCTAATATATGTTATGATAACTCCAGTCAAGAAGGATGACTGAACCGTTTCATGCAAGGTATGCAATATCGAGGATTTGTATAATGAACTATGCAACGTCATATAGTTTCGTTAGGGGGGACCGTGTTCCCCATATAGACTTAGCTTACCATTTGTGTTGTTCGGAATTACAAGGTAGTGCCAATACCATTTGTGTTGCTGTAACTTACAAGGTAGTGCCAATACCATTTGTGTTGCTGTAACTTACAAGGTAGTGTCAATACCATTTGTGTTGCTGTAACTTACAAGGTAGTGCCAATACCATTTGTGTTGCTGTAACTTACAAGGTAGTGTCAATACCATTTGTGTTGCTGTAACTTACAAGGTAGTGTCAATACCATTTGTGTTGCTGTAACTTACAAGGTAGTGTCAATACCATTTGTGTTGCTGTAACTTACAAGGTAGTGTCAATACCATTTGTGTTGCTGTGAGTTGCATGAAGCGAATGCACGCAACGCCTTTAATATTGCAGATTATACAACAGGTTGGATGTAAGCTTCTTAACACCCCATGGAAACACAACTGTCTTGTCCGTGACGCAAGAGTTGTGGCTAACTCCGTAAATGTAAAGGATTTAAGGAGAAAATTACCAAATGTATGATAAAAGATTTAACTTATTAAATCTGATGAAATAGCATTGAATAATTCTCTAACACTGTGTAGGGTAAATCCGCTGTATTTTAATGATAAATTCGTGCGTATACATATATATTTGGAGTAATTTATTACATACATTAAGTCTTGCTTCTCTCGTCGACTCTTTGTTTGAGTGAACATAGGCGATGATTGAACATACTAGCAGAAAATTGTTTTCTTGTGAGGTAAAAGTAAAGAGAGAGAGAGAGAGAGGTGGTGGGAGAGAGAGAAAGAGAGGTAGGTGGGGAGAGGTTGTCAGGAGCACTCAGGTCACTGGAGGAGGGAGGTCTTAGCGTAGAGCCGCAGCGTCAACACACGCCAACACGGACTGCACCCGTCTGAAGGGAAACTTGGTTCTTCTCCTCCATCTTCCCCTCCTTTTCTCCATCACTTCTTTCATATTTGTGCCTTTTATCTCCTCTTCACTTCATCTCTTCTTTCCCCATTCAGTGCACTTCCTATCACCTCTGTTTCTCCCCTTTCTTTGCTCTTCCTCTCCCTCTGTTTAATTCATCACTATATCCCTTCCCTTATCCCTCTCCCACTATTATTCTCATCGCGCGTTTCCTTTATCTTTTTGGCTGTTTTTATCGTACGTTTATTTTTCTTTTAAAAGTGTATGGTAAGAAAGGTGGAAATAGATGGTATAGAAAGATGGTGGCCGGGATTCATTACCTATATATGAGACCGGATGACATAGCAACTGCAAGACTTCCACAGACACTCAGTGTTATATATCTGAGTGTACCAGAATACAGCGCTGTGTAATTATACACAAATAACCCGTACATAGAACAGAGAAGCTTACGACGATGTTTCGGTCCGACTTGGACCATTTACAAAGTCGGAGCGAAACATCGTCGTAAGCTCCTCTCTTCTATGTGCTGGTTATTTGTGTATCGTTCCAGTCACGGTATTGTGCCTTTTTTGTTATTTATGGAATTAACCGGTAAGGACACGTTTCTCATGCCCCAAGTTTATTTGGAGTGAATATTGTCCCAGGACAGAAACGTATTTACAGTTAAATTACCTAATTGTTTATCAGCGTGTCTTAAAATACAACTTGTCGGTATTATACCACTTTTTCACCATCAAATTAACCGTTGATATTTATACACAATGTAAGGTTGTTTTATCTGATAACATTCAAGTATTGGGTAAAAGATATCAATGTACTCAATGATATTCTTACAATAAAAGTCAAGTGTTTAGGTTTCCTCATGTGTTGCGAGATCTCAGTCAAGTGTTTAGGTTTCCTCATGTGTTGCTAGATCTCAGTCAAGTGTTTAGGTTTCCTCGTGTGTTGCTAGACCTCAGTCAAGTGTTTAGGTTTCCTCATGTGTTGCTAGATCTCAGTCAAGTGTTTAGGTTTCCTCGTGTGTTGCTAGACCTCAGTCAAGTGTTTAGGTTTCCTCATGTGTTGCTAGATCTCAGTCAAGTGTTTAGGTTTCCTCGTGTGTTGCTAGACCTCAGTCAAGTGTTTAGGTTTCCTCATGTGTTGCTAGATCTCAGTCAAGTGTTTAGGTTTCCTCGTGTGTTGCTAGACCTCAGTCAAGTGTTTAGGTTTCCTCATGTGTTGCTAGATCTCAGTCAAGTGTTTAGGTTTCCTCCTGTGTTGCTAGACCTCAGTGAAGTGTTTAGGTTTCCTCATGTGTTGCTAGATCTCAGTCAAGTGTTTAGGTTTCCTCGTGTGTTGCTAGACCTCAGTCAAGTGTTTAGGTTTCCTCGTGTGTTGCTAGATCTCAGTCAAGTGTTTAGGTTTCCTCGTGTGTTGCTAGACCTCAGTCAAGTGTTTAGGTTTCCTCATGTGTTGCTAGATCTCAGTCAAGTGTTTAGGTTTCCTCGTGTGTTGCTAGATCTCAGTCAAGTGTTTAGATTTCCTCATGCTGTGCTAGACCTCAATCAAGCGTAATGGTGTTGTCGTGATGTATACAGGTTTTAAGGAAGTTATTGCAGCAATGAATTTAAGCATGACGTCTGTATATTTATATATTTATATATTTCTAGGTATAATTAATTAAAAAGAATATTACTCTCTAATAATGATATTTTCATGAACTTCATATTTCTTCCATATTTGTTCTAGCATAGCTGGTGTAGTTAACACCAGCTATGCTAGAACAACAGCTGCCGTAGCTACTGGTCCTGTGTGGAACTCATCAGTGTCCCCCGCCCGGCTATTGAAGTTTTCCAGTACAGGCTAAAAGATTTCATCATTTCACATCTGCAGCCCCTCCTATGTGATGTTGTATGACAGGGTAACATTTGGCCAAACAGTGTAAATATTAAATAGAGCATGATAGCCGTACACTATGGGTAATCTGAGCGTAACTGTAATGTATAGGAGAGTAGGTGTACACTGTGGGTGTTCCAGGAATGTATCAGGTAGAGTAGGGTAGCAGCTCACTCCTGATGTAGTCAATTTTGTAAAATAAAAATAATCTTTATCTTCACCCAACCCCCCCCTCCCCTATCTCCACTCCCCTCTCCCCTTATACTTCATCACCTTTAGTTCCTTCCTTCTACCCAGTCCCAACACAGACACCTTTACCCACACTGCCCTCACCCATCCCCCTACATACACATATTCAACACCTCCCACAACACACATATTCCCCACCCCCTACATACACATATTCCCCACCTCCCCACATACACATATTCCCCACCCCCGCATACACATATTCCCCACCCCCCACATACACATATTCCCCACCTCCCCACATACACATATTCCCCACCCCCACATACACATATTCCCCACCCCCCACAACACACACATTCCCCACCCCCGCATACACATATTCCCCACCCCCACATACACATATTCCCCACCTCCCCACATACGCATATTCCTCACCCCCACATACACATATTCCCCACCCCCACATACACATATTCCCCACCCCCCACAACACACACATTCCCCACCCCCGCATACACATATTCCCCACCTCCCCACATACACATATTCCCCACCCCCACATACACATATTCCCCACCCCCCACAACACACACATTCCCCACCCCCGCATACACATATTCCCCACCCCCACATACACATATTCCCCACCTCCCCACATACGCATATTCCTCACCCCCACATACACATATTCCCCACCCCCACATACACATATTCCCCACCCCCCACAACACACACATTCCCCACCCCCGCATACACATATTCCCCACCCCCACATACACATATTCCCCACCTCCCCACATACGCATATTCCTCACCCCCACATACACATATTCCCCACCCCCCACATACACATATTCCCCACCCCCGCATACACATATTCCCCACCCCCACATACACATATTCCCCACCTCCCCACATACACATATTCCCCACCCCCACATACACATATTCCCCACCTCCCCACATACGTATATTATCATTTTCCCATTATCACAAAAAATTTCCCGTGCTCCCCAGTAATTTACTAACAGTCCCCAGTCATTGCCCCCACACCTTAACCAGTCCCCTCACACTCACCAAGCCAGCCCCTCACACTCACCAAGCCAGCCCCTCACACTCACCAAGCCAGCCCCTCACACTCACCAAGCCAGCCCCTCACACTCACCAAGCCAGCCCCTCACACTCACCAAGCCAGTCCCTCACACTCACCAAGCCAACCCCCTCACACTCACCAAGCCAGTCCCTCACACTCACCAAGCCAGTCCCGCACACTCACCAAGCCAATCCCTCACACTCACCAAGCCAGTCTCTCACACTCACCAAGCCAGTCCTTCACACTCACCAAGCCAGTCCCTTCACACTCACCATGTCAGTCTCTCACACTCACCAAGCCAGTCCCTCGCACTCACCAAGCCAGCCCCTCACACTCACCAAGCCAGTCCCTCACACTCACCAAGCCAGTCCCTCACACTCACCAAGCCAGCCCCTCACACTCACCAAGACAGTCCTTCACACTCACCAAGCCAGCCCCTCACACTGACCAAGCCAGTCCCTCACACTCACCAATCCAGTCCCTCACACTCACCAAGCCAGTCCCTCACACTCACCAAGCCAACCCCCTCACACTCACCAAGCCAGTCCCTCACACTCACCAAGCCAGTCCCACGCACTCACCAGGAAAGTCCCCTCACACTCACCAAGCCAGTCTCTCACACTCATCAAGCCAGTCCCTCACACTCACCAAGCCAGCCCCTCTCACTCACCAACCCAACCCCCTCACACTCACCAAGCCAGTCCCTCACACTCACCAAGCCAGCCCCTCACACTCACCAAGCTAGTCCCTCACACTCACTAAGTCTGTCCCTTACACTCACCAAGCCAGTCCCTCACACTCACCAAGCCAGTCCCTCACACTCACCAAGCCAGTCCCTCACACTCACCAAGCCAGTCCCTCACACTCACCAAGCCAGTCCCTCGCACTCACCAAGCCATTCCCCTCACACTCACCAAGCCAGTCTCTCACACTCACCAAGCCAGTCCTTCACACTCACCAAGCCAGTCCCTCACACTCACCAAGCCAGTCCCTCACACTCACCAAGCCAGTCCCCTCACTCTCTCCAAGCCAGTCCCCTCACACTCACCAAGCCAGTCCCTCACACTCACCAAGCCAGTCCCTCACACTCACCAATCCAGTCCCTCACACTCACCAAGCCAGTCCCTCACACTCACCAAGCCAACCCCCTCACACTCACCAAGCCAGTCCCTCACACTCACCAAGCCAGTCCCTCGCACTCACTAAGCCTGTCCCTTACACTCACCAAGCCAGTACCTCACACTCACCAAGCCAGTCTCTCACACTCATCAAGCCAGTCCCTCACACTCACCAAGCCAGCCCCTCTCACTCACCAACCCAACCCCCTCACACTCACCAAGCCAGTCCCTCACACTCACCAAGCCAGCCCCTCACACTCACCAAGCTAGTCCCTCACACTCACTAAGCCTGTCCCTTACACTCACCAAGCCAGTACCTCACACTCACCAAGCCAGTCCCTCACACTCACCAAGCCAGTCCTTCACACTCACCAAGCCAGTCCCTCACACTCACCAAGCCAGTCCCTCGCACTCACCAAGCCATTCCCCTCACACTCACCAAGCCAGTCTCTCACACTCACCAAGCCAGTCCTTCACACTCACCAAGCCAGTCCCTCACACTCACCAAGCCAGTCCCTCACACTCACCAAGCCAGTCCCCTCACTCTCTCCAAGCCAGTCCCCTCACACTCACCAAGCCAGTCCCTCACACTCACCAAGCCAGTCCCTCACACTCACCAAGCCAGCCCCTCACACTCACCAAGCCAGTCCCTCACACTCACCAAGCCAGCCCCTCACACTCACCAAGCCAGTCCCTCACACTCACCAAGCCAGTCCCTCACACTCACCAACCCAGTCCCTCACACTCACCAACCCAGTCCCTCACACTCACCAAGCCAGCCCCTCACACTCACAAAGCCAGTCCCTCACATTCACCAAGCCATTCCCTCGCACTCACCAAGCCAGGCCCTCACACTCACCAAGCCAGTCCCTCACACTCACCAAGCCAGTCCCTCACACTCACCAAGCCAACCCCCTCACACTCACCAAGCCAACCCCATCACACTCACCAAGCCAAACCCTTCACACTCACCAAGCCAGTCCCTCACACCCACCAAGCCAGTCCCTCACACTCACCAAGCCAACCCACTCACACTCACCAAGCCAGTCCCTCACACTCACCAAGCCAGTCCCTCATACTCACCAAGCCAGTCCCTCACATTCACCAAGCCATTCCCTCACACTCACCAAGCCAGGCCCTCACACTCACCAAGCCAGTCCCTCACACTCACCAAGCCAGTCCCTCACACTCACCAAGCCAACCCCCTCACACTCACCAAGCCAACCCCATCACACTCACCAAGCCAACCCCTTCACACTCACCAAGCCAGTCCCTCACACCCACCAAGCCAGTCCCTCACACTCACCAAGCCAACCCACTCACACTCACCAAGCCAGTCCCTCACACTCACCAAGCCAGTCCCTCATACTCACCAAGCCAGTCCCTCACACTCACCAAGCCAGACCCTCACACTCACCAAGCCAGACCCTCACACTCACCAAGCCAGTCCCTCACACTCACCAAGCCAGTCCCTCACACTCACCAAGCCAATCCCTCACACTCACCAAGGCAACCCCCTCACACTAACCAAGCCAGTCCCTCACACTCACCAAGCCAACCCCCTCACACTCACCAAGCCAACCCCCTCACACTCACCAAGCCCACCCCCTCACACTCACCAAGCCAGCCCCTCACACTCACCAAGCCAGCCCCTCACACTCACCAAGCCAACCTCCTCACACTCACCAAGCCAGTCCCTCACACTCACCAAGCCAACATCATTCCCCAAACCTTTCCCAAAATTTCCTGTACTTCCTCTGTGGTTCATAACATGCCTTTGACACTGCCGCGAACAACATAGCTTCTGAAAATAGCTTTTGGCGTCTCCTACTCTCCCAGAAGATTTCTCCAATAAACTATTCATTCCTTTACTTTTATCCTACATGTATGTACATGAAAGTTCTTCACACGTATGTACATATATTTGTATACATACTACTTGTTCACACGTGTACACATGCAGCCTATTCACATGTACACACAGACTTCTTATTCACACGGTCACATATTCCTATGATCAGTTACGACAGTGTTCTTGTTCCTTTAGCCCGGACTGAAGCTGGCGTTACAACTGCGTGTCTAGTCAACCAGCCTGTTGCTGCTGCTGGCGGCCCGTCGGCCAGCATATACATCACAGCCTAGTTGATCTGGAACTTAGCTTAAGTATCGATGTTTCTGATATTTGCTGCTAGTAGGTTGAATAGTCACGACCACTGATGTTGATAGATGTTTTTTACTCTGTCCACTGCATACCTAATCTCACAGGCATATGTAACACCTGTTGATTGATGTATACATATTACTTGTTCATGTATATACAGTATATATACCTATTTTTAGGTGGATATCTAGTACAATTTGACACGTATAAAAATATTTCCTATTCTCACTACTAGTACTAGTAGACACTAGTGACTCCAACAGTCACTATTGGTGCCAGCAAACACTAATGATACTAGCAGGCAGTAATAGTACTAGGAGTAACAAAGAGTGCAAGCATTAATTCATGACACTCGTGGACAAAACTAGTACAAGGAGACGCTATTAGTACCTTTAGTCGTTAATGATAACAGTAGAGGCTACCGCTAGTAGTCACTATTATTAGCAGACACTAATATTCTAGTAATATCAAACACTAGTAGATCAGTAGACATTACTGATACCAGGAGACGCTACTTGTACCAGCAGATAATATTTGTACCAGTAGAAAACAGTGAAACTGGAGAAAATTAATACCAGTAGATACATCTGGTACCAGTAAATTCTACTAATACTAGCAGATACTACTTGTAACAGCAGATGCTGCTAGTGGTAGCAGACACTACTGGTACTAGCATTCGCTTTTAGTACAAGCAGGCCCTAATGGTACCAGCAGACGCTCTTGGTACCACTAGATACTGATCGTACCAGCAGAAATTTTTAGTGTCAGCAGATCCTACTGATACCTGCAGACACTACTGGTACGGGCAGAAAACACTGACAATAACAAATGCTACTGTAATTAGCAGACATAACTAACTGTTAGCAGTAACTACTTTTCGCAGCAGTTACTGCTACATTAGCCTCTGCAAAAACTAATAACAGCAGAAGCTATTAATAGAAACGCACACTATTGCTACTAGCAAAGACTATTGGTATTAGACACTAATTACTCACGCCACTCTCCTCCAGGAAATTACTCACGTCCCCCCTCTCCAGGATATTAGTCACGTCCCCTCCTTCCCTAGGAATTTACTCACGCCCTCCCTAACCACCCCATCCCTAGATTAAGGCCAGATACGTTCGTCTGATAACCAGAAGATATTGCTAACAGTACCACCGTCAGCAGAAATGAAACAACAATGGCACCAGCTGCGACGGCAGCACCAACTGCGACGACAGCAGCAGCGGCGGCGGTACCAGCTGCAGCAGCAACAAAAAAAAAGAAGCAAACAAAAAAATTACTTATTTTGCTTCACTCCTCCACAGTTTTCTTTATTAATTGCATATTTATCTGTATCCAATTTACTCCCCTCTCTTCCCTCTCTTCCCTCTCCTCCCTCTCTCCCCTCTTCTTCCACTTCCACCAAGTTGTCCTCCCCTCTCCCCCCACCATCTTCCCTTCCACCAAGTTATTTTTCCATCACTTTCTCTTCTTTTCAAGGTGTCTTGCCCCTCCTTCCCCACCACTTTCCCTACCATCAAGAGGCTCTCTCCGCCACTTTCTCCAACCTTCACCTTGAAGACGATGAAGAGAGAAAGGAAAGTAATTAATCCTTAAAGAGGATAAATGTTCGTTTTTTTTTTTTAAATATTACCATAATTTCTTTAAAATATTTTAATAAAATTTGTGTGTGTGTGTGTGTGTGTGTGTGTGTGTGTGTGTGTGTGTGTTTTGAGGAAAGAAGTGGGGAGGAGAAGAATGAACGGGAGGATAAAAGGAATGTAAATTGTCCTATGAAATAAATGGCAGAGAAGGAGAGATGGAGAGAAAACTGTTTAAGAGCTAAAGGTGATGGAATGAGAACTCTTACAGTGAACGGTGATGAGAGCTCTTATATTTAATGATGAGGGAAATGAGAAGAGGATGGTAGGTAAGGATGATGGATGGGAGTATTCGTGGAAGCGCTGTTGAAATGTGGTACGCAGCTTTATGACAAGGAACAAAAGAATAGCGAATGAACCACTGTCCTCACAAAAAAAGATACGTCGAATTCAGGCGGAAATGATACCATGACACAACTGTCTTCTCTCAGAACACTGCACTCCAAAATCTCTCTCACTCTCTCTCTCTCTCTCTCTCTCTCTCTCTCTCTCTCTCTCTCTCTCTCTCTCTCTCTCTCTCTCTCTCTCTCTCTCTCTCTCTCTCTCTCTCTCTCTCTCTCTCTCTCTCTCTCTCTCTCTCTCTCTCTCTCTCTCTCTCTCTCAAAGAGAAGAAATTTAGTTCTCAGGAACCAATCAGATACTTAAGTCTTTCCCATGTGCTGCAGTATACCCCAGTATAATTCAGTGCACTTCAGTATACCTCAGTCTACCCCAGTGTACTACAGTATACTTCATTGTACCCCAGTATAATTCAGTGTACCCCAGTATACATCAGTATGCAAAGTATACTTCAGTATGCCCAAGTATACTTCAGTGTACCCCAGTATACTTCAGTGTACTCCAGTACACTTCAATGTACCCCAATATACATCAGTATACCACAGTATACTTCAGTGTACCAAAGTATACTTCGGTATACCCCAGTATACTTCAGTATACTCCAGTATACTTTAATATACCCCAGTATACTCCAGTACATTTCAGTGTACTCCAGTGTACTTTAGTATACTCCAGTATATTCCAATAAACTCCAGTATACTTTAGTATACTTCAGTGTGCTCCAGTATACTTTAGTAAACTCCAGTATACTTTAGTAAACTCCAGTATACTTTAGTATACTCCAGTATACTTCAGTCTACCCCAGTATACTTCAGTATACTTCAGTATACTTTAGTATACTCCAGTATACTTCAGTATGCTCAATTATACTTTAATATACTCCAGTATACTTAAGCATACACCAGTATACTTTAGTATACTCCAGTATACTTTAGTATACTCCAGTATACTTTAGTATACTCCAGTATACTTTAGTATACTCCAGTATACTTTAGTATACTCCAGTATACTTTAGTATACTCCAGTATACTTTAGTATACTTTAGAATACTCCAGTATACTTTAGTATACTCCGGTATACTTTAGTATACTCCAGTATACTTCAGTCTACCCCAGTATACTTCAGTATACTTCAGTATACTTTAGTATACTCCAGTATACTTCAGTATGCTCAATTATACTTTAATATACTCCAGTATACTTAAGCATACACCAGTATACTTTAGTATACTCCAGTATACTTTAGTATACTCCAGTATACTTTAGTATACTCCAGTATACTTTAGTATACTCCAGTATACTTTAGTATACTCCAGTATACTTTAGTATACTTTAGAATACTCCAGTATACTTTAGTATACTCCGGTATACTTTAGTATACTCCAGTATACTTTAGTATACTCCAGTATACTTTAGTATACTCCAGTATACTTTAGTATACTCCAGTATACTTCAGTATACTCCAGTATAATTTAGTATACTCCAGTATACTTTAGTATACTCCAGTATACTTTAGTATACTCCAGTATACTTCAGTATACTCCAGTAAACTTTAGTATACTCCAGTATACTTTAGTATACTCCAGTATACTTTAGTATACTCCAGGATACTTTAGTATACTCCAGTATACTTTAGTATACTCCAGTATACTTTAGTATACTCCAGTATACTTTAGTATACTCCAGTATACTTTAGTATACTCCAGTATACTTCATTATACTCCAGTATACTTCAGTATACTCCAGTATACTTCAGTACACTCCAGTATACTTAAGTATACTCATGTATACTTTAGTATACTCCAGTATACTTTAGTATACTTTAGTATACTCCAGAATACTTTAGTATACTCCAGTATACTTTAGTATACTCCAGTATACTTTAGTATACTCCAGTATACTTTAGTATACTCCAGTATACTTTAGTATACTCCAGTATACTTTAGTATACTCCAGAATATTTTAGTATACTCCAGTATACTTTAGTATACTCCAGTATACTTTAGTATACTCCAGTATACTTCATTATACTCCAGTATACTTCAGTATACTCCAGTATACTTCAGTACACTCCAATATACTTCAGTATACTCCAGTATACTTCAGTGTACCCCAATATACTTAAGTATACTCCAGTATACTTCAGTATACTTCATTATACTCCAGTATACTTCAGTATACTCCAGTATACTTCAGTACACTCCAGTATACTTAAGTATACTCAAGTATACTTTAGTATACTCCAGTATACTTTAGTATACTGGAGTATACTCCAGAATACTTTAGTATACTCCAGTATACTTTAGTATACTCCAGTATACTTTAGTATACTCCAGTATACTTTAGTATACTCCAGTATACTTTAGTATACTCCAGAATATTTTAGTATTACTCCAGTATACTTTAATATACTTCAGTATACTTTAGTATACTCCAGTATACTTCATTATACTCCAGTATACTTCAGTATACTCCAGTATACTTCAGTACACTCCAGTATACTTCAGTATACTCCAATATACTTCAGTGTACCCCAATATACTTAAGTATACTCCAGTATACTTCAGTGTACCCCAGAATACTTCAGTATATTCTAATATACTTCAGTACACTCCAGTATACTTCAGTATACGCCAGTATACTTCAGTATACTACAGTATACTTCAGTATACTCCAGTATACTTTGGTATACTCCAGTATACTTTAGCATAATCCAGTATACTCCAAAATACTTTATTATACTCCAGTATACTTCAGTCTACCCCCGTATAATTCAATATACTCCAGTATACTTCAGTATACTCCAGTATACTTTAGTATACTTTAGTATACTCCAGAATACTTTAGTATACTCCAGTATACTTTAGTATACTCCAGTATACTTTAGTATACTCCAGTATACTTTAGTATACTCCAGTATACTTTAGTATACTCCAGAATATTTTAGTATACTCCAGTATACTTTAGTATACTCCAGTATACTTTAGTATACTCCAGTATACTTCATTATACTCCAGTATACTTCAGTATACTCCGATATACTTCAGTACACTCCAGTATACTTCAGTATACTCCAATATACTTCAGTGTACCCCAATATACTTAAGTATACTCCAGTATACTTCAGTATACTTCATTATACTCCAGTATACTTCAGTATACTCCAGTATACTTCAGTACACTCCAGTATACTTCAGTACACTCCAGTATACTTAAGTATACTCAAGTATTCTTTAGTATACTCCAGTATACTTTAGTATACTGGAGTATACTCCAGAATACTTTAGTATACTCCAGTATACTTTAGTATACTCCAGTATACTTTAGTATACTCCAGTATACTTTAGTATACTCCAGAATATTTTAGTATTACTCCAGTATACTTTAATATACTTCAGAATACTTTAGTATACTCCAGTATACTTCATTATACTCCAGTATACTTCAGTATTCTCCAGTATACTTCAGTACACTCCAGTATACTTCAGTATACTCCAATATACTTCAGTGTACCCCAATATACTTAAGTATACTCCAGTATACTTCAGTGTACCCCAGAATACTTCAGTATACTCTAATATACTTCAGTACACTCCAGTATACTTCAGTATACGCCAGTATACTTCAGTATACTACAGTATACTTCAGTATACTCCAGTATACTTTGGTATACTCCAGTATACTTTAGCATACTCCAGTATACTCCAAAATACTTTATTATACTCCAGTATACTTCAGTCTACCCCCGTATAATTCAATATACTCCAGTATACTTCAGTATACTCCAGTATACTTTACTATACTTTTGTATACTTTTGTATACTCCGGTATACTTTAGTATGCTGGAGTAGACTTTATTATACTCCAGTATACTTCAGTCTACCCCCGTATACTTCAATATACTCCAGTATACTCCAGTATACTTCAGTATACTCCATTATACTTCAGTATACTCCAGTATACTTCATTATACTCCAATATATTTCAGTATACTTCAGTGTACACCAGAATACTTCAGTATACTCTAGTATACTTCAATATACTCCAATATAATTCAGTATACTCCAGTATACTTTAGTATACTCCAGTAAACTTCATTTTACTGTACCCCAGTATACTCCAGTATACTTCAGTATACTCCAGTTTACTTCAGTGTGCCCTAGTATACTCCAGTATACTTCAGTGTACCTCAGCATACTCCAGTATTCTTCAGTATACTCCAGTATACTTCAGTATACCCATTATACTCCAGTATACTTCAGTGTACCCCATTATACTTTAGTGTACCCCAGTGTGCTCCAGTATACTTCAGTATACCCCAGTATACTCCAGTATACTTCAGTGTACCCCTGTATTCTCCAGTATTCTTCAGTATACTCTAGTATACTCCAGTATACTTCAGTATACCCCATTATACTCCAGTATACTTCAGTGTACCCCATTGCACTTCAGTGTACCCCAGTGTACTCCAATATACTTCAGTATACTCCAGTATACTTCAGCGTACCTCAGTATACTTCAGTATACTCCAGTATTATCCAGTATACTTCAGTGTACCCCAGTATACTCCAGTATACTTCAGTATACTCCAGTATACTTCAGTATACCCCAGTATACTCCAGTATACTTCAACGCACCCCAGTATACTCCAGTATACTTCAGTATACTCCAGTATACTCCAATATACTTCAGTGTACCCCAGTATAATCCAGTATACTTCACTATACTTCAGTATACTCCAGTATACTTCAGTATACTCCAGTATACTCCAGTATACTTCAGTATACTCCTGTATACTCCAGTATACTTCAGTGTACCCCAGTATACTCCAGTATACTTCATTATACTCCAGTATACTCCAGTATACTTCAGTATACTCCAGTATACTCCAGTATACTTCAGTGTACCCCAGTATACTCCAGTATACTTCAGTGTACCCCAGTATACTCCAGTATACTTCACTATACTCCAGTATACTCCAGTATACTTCACTATACTCCAGTATACTTCAGTATACTCCAGTATACTTCAGTATACTTTCATAAACATCAGCGGAGAATAAGACGTTAGCAATTTTTTATATTGGCTTTCAAAGGTAAAAATTAGAGGATCCTCAGAATTGATTATTTGTAAGAGTTGACTTTCCCGTCTCCATTTAGCTTCTTCCTGTCTGTCTCACTTTCCACCACTTGGCTTCCACCACCTGGCTTCCACCACCTGGCTTCCTTCACCTGGCTTCCTTTTCACCACTTGACTTCCTTCTCCACCACCTGACTTCTTTCTCCACCACCTGGCTTCCTTTACGACCACTTGACTTCCTTCACCTCCACCTGCCTTTCCCCTCTACCTTGGATTCATCCATTGGTACTTAGTGGAGAGGTTTAACAGCAGATCAGCACCAGAGTGTGCTGATCTGCTGTTAAACGTCTCCACTGTGTGAGTGACTGTGTGAGTGACTGTGTGAGTGACTATATGAGTGACTCTGTGAATGACTGTGTGAGTGACTGTGTGAGTGACTGTGTGAGTGACTGTGTGAGTGACTGTGTGAGTGACTGCGTGACTGCGCGTGTATGTGTGCGCACCCGTGCTTGTTAAGTAGTACTTTCAGGTCTCGACAGAATGAGAGAGAGAGAGAGAGAGAGAGAGAGAGAGAGAGAGAGAGAGAGAGAGGGGGGGGGGGCTTTGAGCTGTTGTTTAACCATCCTTGTGACTTTGTTGATGGATATTGGTAATTTTTGTGCCCTTATTTGCATCATATGTACATTTATATAAGCAAACTCTCGGAAAAGATGGTCGCTACGTTCCTGGTAATATTAGCCATCTAATTAAAAGTGTCTTGCTAACTGAAACGAGAAACGTATGGAAAAATTAGAATTACATCCCCTGAGCCAGCAACATTACCCTAAGAATATTTTTTATCCTAATTCGTCAAAATATTAATATTTTCCATGCCTTGCATTACAGTTGTTGACCTGGAAGTGCCAGGCAGCACCATTATTATTTTCTGCCACCATAACCACCATCAGCACCTTGTAACCATAGTGTAAATACCATATACGTATTACTGGACATAAGGTCAGTTTTCACTAATTATGTACGAGATAATATCTTCCATCTTACGAGCATGAGCTATCCCCAGAAATGTGAAAAAAATTATCAAAATAACGAAAAGGGGCTTTCGGAGATTATCACCAACACCTACCATTACCGTTGGCTACAAGCTACGACGGCTCAAAGTGTCTCTGTGTACGTGTCATTACTGTGAGACTGAATACCAGAATACTTTTGAGTGTCAACCAAAATGCTTTTAATTCATGTTAATTGTATTTAAAAAACATTAGAATAGTGTCATTTCCCTCACTCTTTCACTTATAAAAATTAAAAGATATGTGGATGGGATGGATGGATGGATGTAGGGAGGGAGAGAGGGATGAATGGATGGATGTAGGGAGGGTGGAACAAGCAGATGAAAACACTGCAGACATCCTCACTCATGTCCTTGTTTATTTATCACAAAATATGAGTTTATCAACTAAAATGATGCACAGTGTTCATGAAGTAGGTAATGTATACATATCCAGGTTCCTCTCATTTTTAGCGCTGTTTATGCAAACAAAGAAAAACAAGAGAACGTAAATACCGGTGCAGAACGTGTGAACCCGTCTTCTGTGAGTCATTCTTTGTATCACAAAATAAAATTTCAACAACTGAACTGATCAACTGTACGTATACAGCAGATTTACACGATATTTCGTTTCCTCTCATTTTAACTTGGATTCTGCAAACTGAGTTAATCTCAGTTTGTATATAAACAATATTACATCTTTTATCCCCGATGATGCAAAGGATATATAAAAAAAATACCGCATGTAGTGATTGCTATGCAGGAAACAGTTAATTTAGTTACATCTGTTAATTAGATCTGTGACTCGTGCCCTGATAAACAACTTGTATATAAACAGAACATATTGTGGGCGCTCTATGAACTCCAAACAGAAATATTTACCATAGCAGTGTAACAAGATCATTAAATTACTGTATTTTTCATAGTTTATTATCAGTCACCACTAAATTCAACATTTGTAAAAGTGCACCAAACCTACACAGGAATGTACAGTTAGATAGTAATTATTAGTTATGAATCTGTGTATATGTATGTATATATATATATATATATATATATATATATATATATATATATATATATATATATATATATATATATATATATATATATATTCTAGGTAGTAGGTTGGAAGACAGCAACCACCCAGGGAGGTACTACCGTCCTGCCAAGTGAGTGTAAAACGGAAACCTGGAATTGTTTTACATGATGGTAGGATTGCTGGTGTCTTTTTATTCTGTCTCATAAACATGCAAGATTTCAGGTACGTCTTGCTACTTCTGCTTACACTTAGGTCACACTACACATACATGTACAAGCATATATATACACACCTCTCTGGGTTTTCTTCTATTTTCTTTCTAGTTCTTATTCTTGTTTATTTCCTCTTACCTCCATGGGGAAGTGGAGCAGAATTCTTCCTCCGTAAGCCATGCGTGTTGTAAGAGGCGACTAAAATGCCGGGAGCAAGGGGCTAGTAATCTCTTCTCCTGTATATATTACTAAATGTAAAAGGAGAAACTTTCAATACACCGGATACAGCCGGTGTGTTGAAAGAAGAAAGAATATATATATATATATATATATATATATATATATATATATTACCTATATATATATATATATATATATATATATATATATATATATATATATATATATATATATGTGTGTGTGTGTGTGTGTGTGTGTGTGTGTGTGTGTGTGTGTGTGTGTGTGTGTGTGTGCTTGTATGTATGTCTGTATGTGTGACTATATTATATGGCGCTACACTAAACCTATTAAAGGTATCAGTAGAAGAACCCTAGAATGGAATATTGTTGTACACTAACGGCCCCCTACAAGGTAGGTGAAATTGCTAACCTGGAGAAAGTACAGATAACTTCAATGGCACGCATAAATACGATAAAGCATCTAAATTACTGGGAATGGTTGAAGTCCCTTTATTTGTATTCCCTGGAACGCAGCCGAGAAAGATACATGATAATATACACTTGGAAAGTCCTAGAGGCATTAGTACAAAACTTGCACACGAAAATCACTCCCTACAAAATCAAAGGACTCGGCTGGAGATACAACATTCCCTCAATGAGAAGCTGGGGGCCCACGAGTACACTAAGAGACAACACAGTAAGTGTCAGGGGCCCAAGACTGTTCAACTGCCTCCCAGCATACATAAGGGAGATTACAAACAGATCCCTGGCTGTCTTTAAGAAAGCACTAGACAGGCACCTAAAGTCAGTGCCTGACGAGCCGGGCTGTGGTTCGTACGTCGGTTTACGTGCAACCAGTAGTAACAGCCTGGTTGATCAGGCCCTGATCCACCACGAGGCCTGGTCTCAGACTGAGCCGCGGGGGCGTTGACCGCCGAATTCCTCTCCAGGTAGACCACGGGGACTACATATCTGGAGGAAAGTGAGTTGAGATATACTCTCAGGAGACTACACCTGAGTACCAGCGCCTGAGACGAGGCTGCCTAAGAAAGGGTAGGAAAGGGAGAAAAGGGGGACAGAAGATAGAAGTGAAGATGAAGAGAGAGCGGGGATAAAGCATTTGTGTACCTTCCGATCTTTCCCTGGAGGGAAGGGCGTACAGGAACAGCGTCATGGCTTCCCAGCCCTGCGGGTGACGGTTGTGGCAGACATCGCCGCCACCCTGACTGCCTTTAGAATAGTGTAGCCTAGTGCTGATGGTGAGAGAAGGTGAAGCAAAGACAATGTGAAGTGAGTTTATATTGAAGCATTATATTTAGCTCGAAATTTCTGCAGTTGTTTTACTTAGGTTAATTTTGCATAATTTACAAAGAAGGTCTGACCTATAGAGTCAAACAGCGGGATTCATGGAAGTAGTAGGTCTACCTGGAGTCTACCTGGAGTCTACCTGGAGGATACTCCGGGGATCAACTCCCCCTCGGGCCGGTCCATTACCAGGCCGCTTGATGGATCAGGGCCTAATCAACGAGGCTGTTACTACTGGCTGCACGTAGTCCAACGTGCGAACCACAGCCCGGCTGATGCGCCACTGACTTTATGTATCTGTCCAGCTCCCTCTTGAAGACAACCAGGGATCTATTGGTAATTCCCCTTATGGCTGGTGGGAGGCTGTTGAACAGTCTTTGGCCCCGGACACTTACTGGGCTTTCTCTTAGTGTGCAGATTAGGGACCAGTCCCTCTAGGATCTTCCAGGTATAGATTATGATGCATCTCTCTTGCCTGCACTCCAGGTATAACAGTACCGACAATATGGATGAGAGAATACAAGAGAATGCACTAAGTGTATACATGCACTTGTCTCTTCAACCGATCCGACTTATTTTTATTGGGGGTAAGGAGAGAGATAGAGAGAGAGAGAGAGAGAAAGGGAGGGGGGAGGGGAGTGGGAGAGAAAAAATAGACTTTGTGGCAGTAAAAATTTACATGTGTGTTCCCTTGTGAAGGGTTTAATGCAGATGTTTAGAATAATGTACCACTCCACTAATGATCTTCTAACAGTGACACTCCAGTGCCCCCTCTAACAGTGACACCCCAGCAATGATCTTCTAACAGCGGCACTCCAGTGCCCCCTCTAACAATGACACCCCAGCAATGCTCTTCTAACAGCGGCACTCCAGTGCCCCCTCTAACAATGACACCCCAGCAATGCTCTTCTAACAGCGGCACTCCAGTGCCCCCTCTAACAATGACACCCCAGCAATGCTCTTCTAACAGTGACACTCCACCAATGATCTTCTAACAGCGGCACTCCAGTGCCCCCTCTAACAATGACACCCCAGCAATGCTCTTCTAACAGCGGCACTCCACCAATGTTTTTCTAAAGTGACACTCCGTCAACGCTCGTTTAAAAGTGACACTCCAGTGACTACCATCGTCCCTCCATCAATCTACCACAAAGATCGTATAACAGTGATACTCCACCAACGTTCTAACAGTGACACTCGATTAATGCTCTTCGACCTTGTAAGAGTAACACTCGACCAATGCCTCTCTAACGATGGCATTCCACCAAGGTCCCTTCTAACAGTGTTGAAGAGGCTGTGCTAGGGTAGGTGAAGTGCTTATGATATTTGATTCTTGAGGTAGAGACATATTACTCTACACACCCTAAATACTAATTACCAGTAGTTATTAACGCATTGTCTTTAATTTCATAACGAAACTCTGGAAATTGGAGTTTGTTGCTTATATAGCAGATTACTGAAGCTTGAAAAATATTTTATACTCATATGAATATATGATTATTATATTTTTTACAGTACTAATGCTGAAGCTATTACTGTCAACAACTGGCAAGACACCGAATTTAATAAAAATATCTACCGTAAAAAACAATTTTTTGACATCTAAAACGCATGAACTCACGAAAAAAAAATCCTTTGAACAGTACTTACATCCCTTCCCTTCCTGCCATAGGTTAGCGATTACTTTGAGTATATACCAAAGCATTCTCAAGATTTCCTATATATCCCAACTTCGAGGACAACTATAGGTAATAAATCACTCAAGGGACTGAAATAACGACATCGTCGTGATTATTCATTCCTCAAGTGATTCACATTTGAAGGGAACTGGTTGTCAACACAGAGGCATTAGAGAAGTCTACCGACCGTATAAAATCACTGGTCGAGAGATGTCATCACATATTCTGTATAAAAAGCAGTTTCTTAATTAAAATTAATTAGACCATAAAAACACCTATAAATTAACTATAAGCAGGCTGTGAAATAGTGAGTAATAATTAAAGCACTTAGAGAGAGAGAGAGAGAGAGAGAGAGGGAGAGAGAGAGGGGAAGGAAGAGAGAAAAGGGGGGAGAGGAAGTGGGTGAGAGAATTAATTAATTAATTTTGAACTAGCATGAGTACTGAATTGACCAAGCCAGCCACAGCATAACATCTGGTTGAATGTATTTGTATAGTACTTGTCTAGATATTTCTAATAATGATGTGTGTCAGTATTTCAGTTGGTGGTGATTTCCAGCGATATACGAGTTTAAACAAAATACTTTATCCACATTTATGTTACATCTCGTGCCTCAAAGTTTCAGCTTTATTTGAAGTTACTGATTATCTTTCTACCTCAATTAATTCTTCGTATTTCTGTGTTTGAATGAGATACTCTAGTAGTCTGTATTTACTAATTCTATTCTTTCTTTATATTCTTTGTTTCCCAATTATTGTTCATGCCGAGTTGGTCTTGTTAGCACCATTCTGACCTTTCTGTAACTTGAAGACTAAAAGTGAACCCTACATAGTCAAAGAAGGGTCAGACAAATTTGTAGTAGTCAATACTGTTCCTGTTGCTTTATACCGAAATTTCAACCTACGAAACATAGCATTTTGCTGACTTTGTTTGTGGCATATTGGCATTCTTTACTATACTTAAAATCCGTCCCATCCTCTATCTCCGTTTCTTCCCAAGTTTTACATACTCATGTTTGAGATTATTATATATTAGAATGCTGCTAGAGGGAGAGGAAGAGGAGAAGGAAGAGGAAGAAAGAGAGAGAGAGAGAGAGAGAGGGAGAGAGAAATCTACAACAACAGATTTACTGGGTTATATGTTAGTCTAAACTAATTCTGCTTTTGTGTAGATTGAAACAAATAGGTTAGTATTCACAGTCGAGTTGTCGCCTTGAAAATATGTACCCATGTGCGGTATTGATTTACGGGTGTTATAACAATATTATTATTATTATTATTATTATTATTATTATTATTATTATTATTATTATTATTATTATTATTATTATTATTGTTGTTGTTATTATTATTACCCTTTTTATTTGAGTGAGAGAGGGTACACGGAAAAGAGAGATATCAGAGAGAAGAGGGAGATAAGGAGGAGGGAAGGAGTACAAACATATGACAAAAAAGGAAGAGAGATAATCAAACGTTCGCAAGGACTGTAAGAGGAAATAAGATTGTGAAGGTTAGACGAAGAGAACAATACGCATGTGTAGAGCTATACAAGAGAAGACTAAGGTAGATAAATGGAAAATAAAACAACGCGGGGATGAGGTAAGGGGAAGGGAAGCAATGACGGTCGGTTAGAGAGAAAGACGTGTTTTGATTATAGATTAAAAAAATGTATTTTCATAAATTATGCTTAACAGCAATAATGTAGGTTAATATCATATTTCTGAAAATTTACTACGCATTTGTTACACATCAAAAACAGCCTCTTTCTGACTCTCGTGTGACAGATATAAAGATATATATATATATCATGTATATCATATAAATTACATGGGGGATACTTTGCTTGTCTAATTGTCACTTGTGTTTAGGGATTAAAATGACAAAACGACCATTTGTGTATGCAAATAAACCACCGGGGTGAAGAATAGGTGTGCAAATAAAGCTTGAGGTTTTAGATGTCTACCTGTCACCTTCGTTAACTGGAAGATACTGTAAAATGTCTACCTGTCACCTGTTAACGTATTCTGCGGCCAGCCAACTCCTGCCGCTCGCTGCATGTCAGTTAAGTAGAGGAGATGGGATGGGAGGGAATGGGGAAGTTAAGGTGCAGGGGGTCTAGGGAGACGGGTGGATTGGGAGGGGTGGAGGGAGAAGCGTCAGCATCCACATACAAGCACTGGGCTGAGTGGATGGGAGGGGATGGGAAAGTATGTAAGGGGAGGGAAGTCGACATTCGTATGGAAAAGAAGGCAGCAGCGGGAAGAGTAGAGATCTGTACGAGAACAGGGAAGAGAGAAAAAGGATAACAATGTCTTTTGAGAGGCTACTCTTGCCTCTTGCAACTTTTTGACCACTACAACATGACTTATTTACACTGGAGGGAAAAACAAAAAGTTACCATTATATACCTTTATCAAATGTTATAAAGTATAATAGCAAACAAAATGCGTGCAAAAAGAATAAGTGGAAGAGATCATCAGGTGAACCCTACAGGAAATAAGCAATCATCGACGATATTTAAAATCTCCAAGGCAACGATAGCCATATCTTCCATAGGACATCAGAGAACAACATAATGAGGAAATAATGGAAAAAAATGAAGAAATAAAAACTAGAATATCAAATATAAAAAAAAATATCAGAATGGATCGTAAAGGACCTTGAGGTAACAGTGTCGGGAGATATTTAATTTAATTAAATGTAGTATTATCCAATTCAAGGAAAATGATAGGCAGGGTAATGAGGAATCAGACACATATGCAACTCCTGGTGGCTTTTTTATTATATTCTGGAGTCAGATGATGTCCAGCAGTTGAAGTCACGGCACAGGTGGTCCCGACCCACTGGTGGCAATAGATCATTCTTAAAAGTTGGGCCAGAGCTTAGAAAATAGGCTGTAGGACGTATATCCTCTACACCTAGATTCCTAGAATCCATGGTGCTATTGTGTCAGGTATCATTACACAACATTGTACTGATACTCGTCTGACACAACATTGTACTGATACTCCTCTGACACATCACCACAATGGAATCTTCGCACAGAGTACATCTCCAACAACATTTGCTAATCTCTAGCCCAAGACTTATTTCTTCCAGCCATCATCACACCGGCTTCCAGAATGATGGATTGGTTGCCTCATCCTCCACTGTCTTCCGTGTACGGTTTTGCAAGAGAGAGGGACTGATTACCTCATCTTTGCGTTTCTCCTCTGGATGACGAAACTCCTTCATCAAAAGATACCCTGGATTCGTACATGGCTAATTCTTCATCTTGTCGATATTTTATGCCATTTTCGAAAAAATGCAAAGTAAAGAGAATATTCAAAGCAAACAATTAAAAACCATGGATGATATTCTCTAAGAAAATATTGCTCCAGGCTACAATACTATTGAATGATAATAGACCTATTTAAGATCAGTGAAATTTCAGGTCTGGAAAAATTAGAGGCTTTCATTACCCATTAAAATTTAAATTATTGATAAGCTTAAAATATCTCATACTGAACTTTTTGAACTGTATCATATTTCTCACTTAGAAAATACTGGAGGTACCGATTACAAATCTGCACAATGACATTACTTCTTTCATAAGCTGGAAACAAAGCAAAGAGTGCCAAATATTTCAGATAAAAAGGTGGAGTGAAATAAGCACACTAGGAAATCAAAGAGTAAATGGTCTAGGGTTATTAAATACTCTACTCTCTTGGTGGAAAAATGAATGGAAATACTGGTTAGAGAAATGGATAATGTTGAGTTCAAACTGAATTCACTTAGGGTCCAGGAGAGGAAAAAGGAGCTAAAAAGCCTTAAATGAATTGCATGAAATACAAACACTGTTTTTCACACACGAACAATGACAACTAAATAAGTGAATAAATTATATCTCATAACGACCTTGCATCCATACAGACTTAAATTAGTCTGAAGACTGATGACTCAATTGAGTTTTTTATGGATGAGGTTTGAAACACTGCAGATATCTACACATAACCTTACATAACCTTAACCCACTTGACCTCGAAGAAGCCATTAGAGCATGTCCAACATTCTTTCCAATGCTCAAACTCGTGGAATTCCGTAATTGTCAAGAACTGCAAGAAACTACTCTCATATCATTAAAAAACACCAACACAACCCCACTCCCTGAAGATGGCAGAAAACCTAATTGCAAAATAATACATACCGATAGTGTTATCACACATAAAGATCTTTGAAAGAGTTTTAAGAAGCAATTGCATAACCCAGGGCAGAATGTGTTGACAGTGAATATCTCTCAACTTTCTCATTTGCTGGATCATTACATGGTCTTGAATGTACTGGAAGACAAGAACAATGCATATGTAGAATATCATCACTGACTTTGCATAAGCTTTTAACAAGTACGATCATAATGTAATAGTGCATAAAACAAAATCCAAAAGTTAACAGTAAGCAGGGAAATTGGGGTCAGCTACACTGAAAAAATCTTTTCTTCAAAGCACAGTACTCGCTTCATTTTACTTTTTTATCCTCATACATGACATTGGCAGAGACCTAAACATTACCTCTGTACAATCCTCTGCAGACAACACTAGAATGAGTATGCAAATAGCTCTGCGTACAGAGCAAACCTTCATTAGTTATTCTGATATGAAAACATCGAGGAAATAAAGATTGGAACGAAGTACCAAACAAAACTCACTCAATAGAATGGAAGTATAATTTGAGAGTCTTCGGAGATTTAACATTAAAGGATCACAACAATGTTGTTATCGTAACTGCAGGAAGATGTTAAAGTGGATAATTAGAATACTCAAAAAAGTCATGTAAAATGCCTCTACTGGAAAGCAGGGGATTATTATTATTATAATCAAGGGGGAAGCGCTAAACCCGGAGGATTATACAGCGCCTGGGGGGGGATGTGGAAGGCATTCAGGCTTAATTCGGGGAACTGGAGCACAGATCCAATTCCCTAAATCAAGAGCCCCTCACCAACATCAAGGAACCTTCCTTGAGGGGGAAAGCAGGGGAGCAATATGTGCACTGCAAAATCACTAACTGTGCGCGGCTGACACGAATAAAATGAACGATCAGGCCAGCAACTGGGATTATTGCCCCAGGGCAATAATCCCAAAATCGACGACAGTTATAGTACAGGTCTTAAATAAGAGAAATTACCAATTATCCGACAATCTTCAGGGGTGAAATTCCATCAAACTTTTCGTGATCAGCCCAATTATTGTTTCATATTTATGATTCAGTCCCAAATAAGGGAAACTAACTTCAGTGCACTGGATCAAGAGCCCTTCACCTCCCTAAAAACAGGAGGGCTGTGAGAGAAGTGGGGGTATTGGAGGGAAGGGGTGAGAGAAGGGGAGGAGAGGAAGGAAGGAGGAATGGGAGTAGCAGCCACAAGGGTGTGTCGATAAATTTAGAGTTGAGCGACCCGGCGGCGAGAAACAGATCGATGGTGATGGTTCAGACGTGGCCCAGGACCTACACACTCTTCACCTGTCCGCCCGCCCGACCGACCTACCTTCCGCCCAACGACTCACCCGCTCACCTGCCTGCCCAACCACCCAACCGTTCACCTGCCTGCCCAACCACCCACCCGCTCGTCTTCCCAACCACCCACCCGCTCACTTGTCTTCCCAACAACCCACCCGCTAACCTGCCTACCCAACCACCCACGTGCTCACCTGTCGTCCCACCCACCCACCCTCTCACCTGTCTTCTCAATCACCCACCCACTAACCTGCCCGCCCAACCATCCACCCCCTCACCTGTCTTCTTATCATCCACCCGCTCACCTGTCTTCCCAACCACCCAATCGTTCACCTGCCTGCTCAACCACCCAACCGTTCACCTGCCTGCCCAACCACGCACCCGCTCGTCTTCCCAACAACCCACCCGTTCACCTGCCTACCCAACCACCCACCCGCTCACTTGTCTTCCCAACAACCCACCCACTCACCTGCCTACCCAACCACCCACCTGCTCACCTGTCGTCCCATCCACTCACCCTCTCACCTGTCTTCCCAATCACCCACCCGCTAACCTGCCCGCCCTACCATCCACCCCTTCACCTGTCTTCTTTACCATCCACCCGCTCACCTGTCTTCCCAACCATCCACCCGCTCACCTGTCTTCCCAACCATACACCCGCTCACCTGCCTACCCAACCACCCACCCGCTCACCTGTCTTCCCAACCACCCACCCGCTCACCTGTCTTCCCAACCATCCGCCCACTCACCTGTCTTCCCAACCATCTACCCGCTCACCTGTCTTCCCTACCATCAACCCGCTCACCTGCCTGCCCTATCATCCACCCGCTCACATGCCTGCCCTACCATCCACCCGCTCACCTGTCTTCCCAACCATCCACCCACTCACCTGTCTTCCCAACCATCCACCCACTCACCTGTCTTCCCAACCATCCACCCACTCACCTGTCTTCCCAACCAACCACCCACTCACCTGTCTTCCCAACCATCCACCCACTCACCTGTCTTCCCAACCATCCACCCACTCACCTGTCTTCCCAACCAACCACCCACTCACCTGTCTTCCCTACCATCCACCCACTCACCTGTCTTCTCTACCATCCATCTGAATTTGAATAAATTCTTTCATTTTTCCCTTCCACCACTTCCCTCTTCCCTCTGTCTTCTGTTAGTTACATTATGACATCTAAATTTCTCTTCTCTGCCCCTTCTCTCTATGTATAAATTCTCCTCTTTCCGCTCTGGAATGATAGAAATAGCATCACAAAAATTCCATTTCTACTGTGCATGGGATAAGGTATCCTGAGGGAATGTAATTCCCAAGTGATAGTAACGTCAGGTATGTTGCAACGATACAATGGAAATCTCATAGCTGGTGACCCCCTTACTATATAATTATAACCGTAATTTTTAAAGGAGTGGACTGGTAAGCCAGTGGAAGGCCTCAGTCAGATGACCAAAAGCTCCAACGACTGGTCATCATATGACTCAGACCCGCGTCAGGAAACACTTGTCCTGTTTCCTGACAAACCTTACCTAACTTAACCGAACCCTTTGTGGAACACTTGAACGATGTTCTAGTTGGCTAAATGAAGCTTCCCAGCCAGCTCAGGTTAACAGATTTCAACACCTTGTATGAACCCCTTCCACTGTGATGGAATATGATGAACAAGCAATGTTATCTTTTGGTCCCACTCTTTAACTACAATAGGGTAGCAATACACTGGTGACGAATCCAAATTTACTATATAAAAAAATAGCCTTCCTGCTCCTGCCTACTCCCAGCCGCTTACTCATGTACACATCACGTTCTGACTTTGTATTTGGGTTTTTATCAATTTTAAATTTCTTGTGCATCGTTCATATATAATTTTGTGATTGTCGGCTTTTGGCGTAAAAATAATTTAGTCCCCATTAAGTAGCTGAGTTTTAAAAGAAGTATGGAAAAGTTGGGCACTTAAATACCATTACGAAAGTTGTTACAGAGTAATAAAGAGGCAACGCAAGCAGCAGTAAACACAAACTTTGTAACAATATAGGACGCGAGTTGATCGAGAAACTAACTAGGGGCTCTAACAGGCCTGAAATAAATACAAAAATTCGTGGAGAAAATTAGAAATCGTCTTTGAAAAGGAAAAATCTGAGAGGAGCGAGTTAAAATCAAATCATCTGAGTTTGTAACACATTGATCTTAGTGTTGAAAACATTGTACAAAAATAATGGACAAAAGTACAAATACAAAAGTGACAGAGTAAATGTGTGACGTATTAAATAAAAAGTTTCAGAGTGTGTTCACAATAGAAGTTTAATTTTAAACAGATAGTTGAAATGGAAGTTCACGAACTACACAAGTTACGTAAAGGTGAAATTCTTCGAACTCCCAGGAAGTCGTAAGACACTGTAACACCCTTCACGCTGCTCGAGGTTTTATCAAAATTTTTTCTCCCTATTTTTAGTACATGCTTTACCACTCTCTTCACAACTGCCACTCTGAAACCCAACACCGAGGCCAGAAGTACTCTCAACACCTCTTAAGAGAACACTCGGCCAATCGCCCTGCTATTGACTTGCTAATAGTCACTTCAACTTTCTTATTGTTCTTTAACGTGCCTCGCCTTTTTCTTCAATAATGATTATAATATTTTTTTTATCTTTCTAGTAAATTATACATAAGGGGTTACTAGCACTTTGCTCCTGACAATTTAGTCGCCTTTTATAACAAGTATTCCTTCTCAGTGGGGAAAGCAAATGCTATAAGAACAATAATTATTAACTGTTAGGGAAAATGAGGGAATGTACTATAGTAACAACTTTGTTGAACGGATGTGAAGAATGGATTTTTAATGTAAACGTTGCAGCGAGGAGCAGGCTGAAGGCAGATGTCGTGTTGGAGGGCAATGTATGCTATGAATATTATGCAGAGTTCAGTGTTTGAAAATTAGGGTGAAGTGCAAGGTTACTAAAGTATTTTCAAATGGCTGAGGCGTTGGTGTTTGGTTGACATTCAGAATGGGTTGAGAAAATATAAGAATGACTAGGAGGGCACATAAATCTGGGGTGGGGGGGAGGAAGGAGAGTCAGGGGACGTTCTAGGAAAAATTGAAGATAAGGGGCAAGGGAGATTTTGAATGCTAGAGGCTTGGACATACAACAGGTTTGTGTGAACGTGTTGAATAGGATTGGAGGGAAGTGTTTTTTTTATGATTTGAAGGGTTGATAGGGTTGAACAGGACAACATTTATGAAGAGATTCAGAGAAACTTGATAGCAGGACTTTATTTCTGGAGGTGGGAAGTACAGTGCCTGCATTCTGAAGGACAGGCGGGGATGTTGCGGTTTGGAGGATCATCGGGACTATGATGTCAGAGAACTTCTTACAAGACATTGATTGAAAAAATGACCATGAAAGTGTCCTCTTTGCCGGATCACTCTACCTCGGTGCGAGACGGCCTGTGTGTTTAATAATAATAATAACGCAGAGCTTAAAGATGATTCTTATATGTATTTAGATGATAAGAAAGAACAGATTGTTACTGCTGCGAACAAGAAGCTGGATGACCTTTGAGTAAATTCAAGTTGGATAACTGTGGAAGAGTTTAAATCTGAATGAGTTAATAAGACTTAATTCATGTATTTACTAGAGAACTAAAGGAGTGCCAGTAATGTTTACTTAAATGTGAAAAGAAAAGTAGAGGTATAGCCATTAAGAGAAAAGAATTGTTCATTGTACTACAGAGATGAGCTAAAAAGTGATAAACGAACATTTTTAAATTTTTTGAGCTAAGTTTGAGATTAATATGTCTTTCAAACTCAGAGCTGAAGTGGTTATTTTATAGAGATCAACAGGAAGTCTGCATATGGTGGGGTACAATAATTGACAATATTTTTAATTTCATCCTCGAGGGAGCACGGACAGTCTTCACTTTGTGCAACTTATCAGAAGTTACTTAACAAGCAAAGTGTTAGAAGCAAGGGTAAACGTTCCAGTATTTTCAATTCCTTAGAGAAAGCTCCAGTGGACACGTTTGCTTTGGTAAATGAGGGTTCCTGCTATACAAACACAGATGAAAATTTGCTTCCCTTTGTGTTACAGAGATATTACATGGGTGGTTTCATTCTTGAAGAGAAAAAAGCACAGTTATGCAAATAATTTCTGGCAGATGAAACAAGAAAGCGCAGAGGTCGTACTGGGTGAGTCTTCTAAATGAACGTGAGCAACGTGTCAGTGATGTCAGTGAAAATGAGGTGAGTTTAGATGTTTCTACATACTGATTTCTACTCTTTCCATTCCATCTCAGTATACGGGACGGTAGTATGACTAAGGTGAAGATGAGTACGTCAGCTATATTCATGAATTCAGCAGAGGGAAGATCGTGAATTTGATGCAGTGTGATTTTATGAGATTTATCAAATGAAACATTGTAGATATAGCCTCAGAGGTTTAAAAGAGGCTGAGGAGCTGTGGCACAACACCCTAGTGGCTGGAACTCATCCCAGTGAAACCCTGAATATATGAGACCAATCGGATGACTTATTGTAAAGATATCCTTAAGTTTACTTAAAAGATACAAGAGCAGAAAGTCATCAGTGTCAGTCATCATTAAAATCTAAGAATATTCGTACAGTTCATGGTTAGGAGAGTTAATTTTCCACTGAAGAAATCTTCTAGCAGAGGATCCTCACGCAAATGATCCACTCATCAATTTCGAGTGCCAGATTATGCCAATGAAATAGAAACATGATTATTGTTGATCAAACTATCTTTGACACTCAGACGAGTTACTTCCCTGTACCTGGGCAAGTGTTAGACACTAGACCATAAGTCTTATATATTATGAATAGTCACCTGAATTATGTTTAATGTGCGTGTATTAAAACCTTTCTTGTTATTAAGTGATGTTGATATTCTTACTGCTATTACTGCTACAACTATTAGTGCTACAACTATTACTATTATAATAATTACTACTACAACTATTATTATTATAATAATTACTACTACAACTATTACTATTATAATAATTACTACTACAACTATTACTGCTACAACTATTACTGCTACAACTATTACTGCTACAACTATTACTGCTACAACTATTACTGCTACAACTATTACTGCTACAACTATTACTGCTACAACTATTACTGCTACAACTATTAGTGCTACAACTATTACTGCTACAACTATTACTGCTACAACTATTACTGCAACAACTATTACTGCTACAACTATTACTGCTACAACTATTACTGCTACAACTATTACTGCTACAACTATTAGTGCTACAACTATTACTGCTACAACTATTACTGCTACAACTATTACTGCTGCAACTATTACTGCTACAACTATTACTGCTACAACTATTAGTGCTACAACTATTACTACTACAACTATTAGTGCTACAACTATTACTGCTACAACTATTACTGCTACAACTATTACTGCTACAACTATTACTGCTACAACTATTACTGCTACAACTATTACTGCTACAACTATTACTGCTACAACTATTACTGCTACAACTATTACTGCTACAACTATTACTGCTACAACTATTATTGCTACAACTATTAGTGCTACAACTATTAGTGCTACAACTATTACTGCTACAACTATTACTGCTACAACTATTACTGCTACAACTATTACTGCTACAACTATTAGTGCTACAACTATTAGTGCTACAACTATTACTGCTACAACTATTACTGCTACAACTATTACTGCTACAACTATTACTGCTACAACTATTACTGCTACAACTATTACTGCTACAACTATTACTGCTACAACTATTAGTGCTACAACTATTACTGCTACAACTATTACTGCTACAACTATTACTGCTACAACTATTTCTGCTACAACTATTACTGCTACAACTATTACTGCTACAACTATTACTGCAACAACTATTACTGCTACAACTATTACTGCTACAACTATTACTGCTACAACTATTACTGCTACAACTATTACTGCTACAACTATTTCTGCTACAACTATTACTGCTACAACTATTACTGCTACAACTATTACTGCAACAACTATTACTGCTACAACTATTACTGCTACAACTATTACTGCTACAACTATTACTGCTACAACTATTTCTGCTACAACTATTACTGCTACAACTATTACTGCTACAACTATTACTGCTACAACTATTACTGCTACAACTATTACTGCTACAACTATTAGTGCTACAACTATTACTGCTACAACTATTACTGCTACAACTATTACTGCTACAACTATTACTGCTACAACTATTACTGCTACAACTATTACTGCTAGAACTATTACTGCTAGAACTATTACTGCTACAACTATTACTGCTACAACTATTACTGCTACAAATATTACTGCTACAACTATTACTACTACAACTATTACTACTACAACTACTACTACCACCATGCAACTATTACTGCCACAACTATTACTGCTACTATTATTACTATTACCTAAAATAATTATAATTAGTTTATCCTAATTCTCCTAAAAATATCATATGTTTAGTAAAATCACTGATGACAGAAAAGGTTCATTGTACATATTCGGCAAAAATAATCGTTGTTTTTCAAGTCAGTTATAATGGGATAATTATAATGAGATAAGGTAACATTTTTCACCCAGTTTCAGAGAAATGTTGAATGACTTAGCTACAGCGAGCTGAAATAAATATTAAAATGCTTTCAGAGACGATGCCGCGGCGGATACAAAGCAATAAGCGCCTCTGCGATGTTCGCAAACCTAAGGTCAATGTTAGTTGACCTTGTGATGTGATCTCACTCGTGAAATCATTCCAAGAATTGTCATCGTCTCGCCGTTTCCACCAAGGCGTGTGGCCGTGCCCCCCCCCCCCCCCCGCGTCCTCCTGTGTGCCTCGCGACCCCAAGATAAACGACTCGCTAAATTAGAACCAAGAGACATGGTTATGCAGCATGCAAATTATCATATATGACGCGTGGCTTCACTATGCAACACAGCGATAACATTGAGGACACGGTATGTCACAGCGCCGCTGCCGGTTTAATCCATGATAACGCACTGAGATATCAGGAGCAAGTGCAGAAACCAGAGTGAACAAAGGTATTCATGTCCGGAGAGGTTGAGACTACCCTTTCCCTCTTCAAGACGGAGGTGTGCTTTGAAGTAAGTGAGGGGCACGTTATCCAAGGAACGGAAGCTACCAACCCCTTCTTCGGATCTAACCTGATTTCCTCCCCATCCACAGGCGCTGTTTAACGCGGGTTTTGCATTTACCCGTGAATGTACAGATATTATTATTCCCAAAAAGGCAAGATCTTAATTCTCTGCTACTTCCAGTTGAACAATCTATCATTTGTGTAATAAATTTAATTGAATACTTATTTCATATAAGAACATAAGAAAGAAGAAACACTGCAGCAGGCCTACTGGCCCATGCGAGGCAGGTCCAGTAGGCCTGTATAAGTCCACCGGCTTAAGCCAATGCCTTAAGGTAGTCAGGTCAAAGATGGTATGAAACATCCGGGAGACTTGTACTGAAACAACACCACAACGAGACCTACTAAAATAACAAGAATAAAAGTCACAATGCAGTAACTGGATAATATTCACATGAATTACACAGTGTTTAATAGCAATTCGCGAGTGAGATAAGAAGACTAATCCCGAAGACAAGTCGGGTAAAGAAGAGAGAAGACAGACAAGTGTAGATCAGTTTTCCTGTGAATATTACATATTCTCAGTGTGTCTTAGATAAAGCAAGAGTCAGTCAAAGCAAAATCGAGCATAGGATATTTGTTAAAAATATTGTCTGTAAGTTTATTAAAGAAAATGTAGAGCAGCTCCAATTCTTTGGATCAAGAACCCCTTACCGGCTTCAAGGCACCTTCTAACTTTTTTTTTTCAATAACCATCGCGCGTGTGGAAGCTATAAAGAGAATACTTAGACAAGATTTAAGCAATATAAATATTAATATGTAACTGAAGTCACAGACAGGGCCGCGGAGGTCCGGTCTGTGACTTCAGTTACAGGTATTCTCCAGGTATATATGATCACTACTGGTTTAGTGCTTCCCCTAAACATAATAATAATAAAAGTCGTAAATAAGCCTTCAAACATGAAACTACAAACAGCTTAATTATTTATGATTACCTTTTCTCATTTCGCCTTAAAATCACATTTAGGAGAGGAACAATAGAATGACGTTTCGGTCCGTGTTGGATCAATGTCAAATAGCAACAGTTGTGATTTTGTTTTTGATAATTGTCCAGGATGTACCTAAACACCCTAATGTTAGTCTCCTAAGCGCAGGTTTTTGGGGAATTGTTCCAGCTAAAGTATTCAAACATTTTATTCTTCATTCTCATTTCTTGCAGTAAATAGTCTGAGGTCTCTGGATGTAGCCTATTTATGAGGCCAAACATAAGCACATATTATTGGCAAAAGATTAAGCATAAACTTTTATGGATTCTCTCTCACAAAGGTTTCAGGGACCATGATGAAGTTTGACTAGTGGTATTTCGATCGCTAGGCTATCCGGAGATAAAATCCCTGTATTCCATAATCCTAGTCTCTTCTGCCTAATGCAGTTAAATATTTGTGTTGAAGATGTGAAAGGAATCAGAGAAGGCATTCATAAGTCAACATATGGAAACATATTCAAGTTTTTTCAACGAAAATTGTAAATTAGGATATTGACGGTCCAAATCTCGTTCAAATCTTTCAAAATAACATAAAATCTACAAGCATAATAAGCTTGAAACTGCTCAGAAACTGTATTATCTGATTAGCTTGAAGCTAATCAGATGCTGCACTCAGAAACTATCGCATGAAGAGAAATATTTCAATTGTCCCAATTCTTTCCAAAATATGAACTGGGACATACAGAGGCTAAAATCAATCCAAAGTGTGTGTCAGCTTTGAGTCCTGGAGGTGGAAAGTACAGTCCTTGCACTCTGAAGGATGAGGATGCAGTTTGAAAGGACAACTGAACTGTGATATCAACATGATTCTGGCAAGAAAGTGACTGAATGAATGACGGTGTAAGCGTTTTCCTCGTTGTTGGTCAGTCAGTGGCCGACGCTTGAAGTGTTATCAACAATAATGAATTTATTATTATTATTATTATTATTATTATTATTATTATTATTATTATTATGATTATTATTATTATTATTATTAGTTATTTATAAGAATGTCACAATTCCATGACCTAGGAGAAGAAACTTTTAACGACGTTTCGATCCATCCTGGACCATTGTTAGATCATAACTGAGCAAGAAAAAGCATAGAAGATCGGAAGAAAGGTCTGGAAAAGGGACGATGAAAAGAAATGAATTAATAAATATTAATAATAATAGTAATAATAATGCCTATTTTTCTCCCACAACTCCAATAACATCCCACCACTAAACATCCCTCCCTCTCGGAGCCACTCTAGCATCCCACCTCTCCCACCTTCCTTCCCACAACCACACCACCATTCCTCCACCCACAGCCCACTAGGTTCGGAGCTTCACATTCCATGGTAATTTAGGGAGTGTGTCATCGTGTGTGTTGGTTCCTTGTTGGCTCTCCATAACCATGATTGTTTTGTGTTAACAAGATGAGGCTGCCATTGGTGCAGCTAAGTGAAGTCTCACCCACACTGATGACAGCTATTTTAACCATTGGGTTGCAGGGGATGTTTGATTTGAAGTGTAAGTGTACATTTCTTATATAATTGTGTTCACAGTGTTAGTTATTGCCAGAGACTTGCTCTAGTTGTCACTGTAATTTCAAGTCTGTTCTTGTTTTCAGCTTTGCACTGTTGACACTGAATTTCAGGGTTGCTGTGTTGTGTATGATAGTTACTTAGAAAAGTTAGTTTGCTGATTCTTTGAACAGGAAATGCAAATGTGCATTAAATGTTAAATGGAGAGAACAGTTGTTCAGAGCCAACTTGATCACCAATGTTTTTGACCCCTGTCTTGGTTTAGGTTTCAGAGGTGAAAATATAATTCAGGTCAAGGGCAAAATAATAACACTGGTGGTTCAAGGTGTCGCCTTCAGATGAAGACAGGGTCGCCTTCAGATGAACACAGGGTCGCCTTCAGATGAACACAGGGTCACCTTCAGATGAACACAGTGTCGCCTTCAGATGAACACAGGATCGCCTTCAGATGAACACAGGGTCGCCTTCAGATGAACACAGGGTCGCCTTCAGATGAACACAGGGTCGCCTTCAGATGAACACAGAGTCGCCTTCAGATGAACACAGGGTCGCCTTCAGATGAACACAGGGTCGCCTTCAGATGAACACAGTGTCGCCTTCAGATGAACACAGGGTCGCCTTCAGATGAACACAGGGTCACCTTCAGATGAACACAGGGTCGCCTTCAGATGAACACAGTGTCGCCTTCAGATGAACAGTGTCGCCTTCAGATGAACACAGGGTCGCCTTCAGATGAACACAGGGTCGACCCGCCTTCAGATGAACACAGGGTCACCTTCAGATGAACACAGGATCGCCTTCAGATGAACACAGTGTCGCCTTCAGATGAACAGTGTCGCCTTCAGATGAACACATGATCGCCTTCAGATGAACACAGGGTCGCCTTCAGATGAACACAGGGTCACCTTCAGTTGAACACAGGGTCGCCTTCAGATGAACACAGTGTCGCCTTCAGATGAACACAGGATCGCCTTCAGATGAACACAGGGTCGCCTTCAGATGAACACAGTGTCGCCAATAAAATAAAAAAAAATGTGAATCGGAACAGTTTATATCGAATAACCGATAAAACTTTAGCATCTATTAGATTTTATATATATTCAGAAGTGTAGCTTTTTTCATTATGGCAGCTAACACCAGCAGGAAGTCTATGAGCCTCTAGTGCATTCTGGATTTATATGGTAACGTTTCCACCAATTTTTGGCTTTTATCCATTTATGTCCATTTAGAAGCTAAGATTCCTGGGTTAATTAAGAAGGCATCGAGTCTGTAGACTGCTGGAGTGAGGGAGTTCCAAGCACAGTGTCTCCTCTTACTACCGAGACTGCTGGAGTGAGGGAGTTCCAAGCACAGTGTCTCCTCTTACTACCGAGACTGCTGGAGTGAGGGAGTTCCAAGCACAGTGTCTTCTCTTACTACCGAGACTGCTGGAGTGAGGGAGTTCCAAGCACAGTGTCTCCTCTTACTACCGAGACTGCTGGAGTGAGGGAGTTCCAAGCATAGTGTCTCCTCTTACTACCGAGACTGCTGGAGTGAGGGAGTTCCAAGCACAGTGTCTCCTCTTACTACCGAGACTGCTGGAGTGAGGGAGTTCCAAGCATAGTGTCTCCTCTTACTACCGAGACTGCTGGAGTGAGGGAGTTCCAAGCACAGTGTCTCCTCTTACTACCGAGACTGCTGGAGTGAGGGAGTTCCAAGCACAGTGTCTCCTCTTACTACCGAGACTGCTGGAGTGAGGGAGTTCCAAGCACAGTGTCTTCTCTTACTACCGAGACTGCTGGAGTGAGGGAGTTCCAAGCACAGTGTCTCCTCTTACTACCGAGACTGCTGGAGTGAGGGAGTTCCAAGCATAGTGTCTCCTCTTACTACCGAGACTGCTGGAGTGAGGGAGTTCCAAGCACAGTGTCTCCTCTTACTACCGAGACTGCTGGAGTGAGGGAGTTCCAAGCATAGTGTCTCCTCTTACTACCGAGACTGCTGGAGTGAGGGAGTTCCAAGCACAGTGTCTCCTCTTACTACCGAGACTGCTGGAGTGAGGGAGTTCCAAGCACAGTGTCTCCTCTTACTACCGAGACTGCTGGAGTGAGGGAGTTCCAAGCATAGTGTCTCCTCTTACTACCGAGACTGCTGGAGTGAGGGAGTTCCAAGCACAGTGTCTCCTCTTACTACCGAGACTGCTGGAGTGAGGGAGTTCCAAGCACAGTGTCTACTCTTACTACCGAGACTGCTGGAGTGAGGGAGTTCTAAGCACAGTGTCTCCTCTTACTACCGAGACTGCTGGAGTGAGGGAGTTCCAAGCACAGTGTCTCCTCTTACTACCGAGACTGCTGGAGTGAGGGAGTTCCAAGCACAGTGTCTCCTCTTACTACAGAGACTGCTGGAGTGAGGGAGTTCCAAGCACAGTGTCTCCTCTTACTACCGAGACTGCTGGAGTGAGGGAGTTCCAAGCATAGTGTCTCCTCTTACTACCGAGACTGCTGGAGTGAGGGAGTTCCAAGCACAGTGTCTCCTCTTACTACCGAGACTGCTGGAGTGAGGGAGTTCCAAACATAGTGTCTCCTCTTACTACCGAGACTGCTGGAGTGAGGGAGTTCCAAGCACAGTGTCTCCTCTTACTACCGAGCTTACGTGGAAAGTCGAGAATGCGGAGCTATCAGTCAAGTGCCGCAAGTTACTGTAGCTACACACACTCATTGATGGATAATTTCTAAGAGCTTTTTGTTTTCTTTTGAGTTTTTTTCTAATTTATTTTTATTCTGCTTATAAAAATATAGCCATAATTTAGAAGTAAACTGCCTGAATGCTAATAGTACTGGTAGCATTCGTTAATACTCTGCTTCCTGACTAGTGTTCATGATAACATAGATACCATACAAGGATGGAAGAAAATAAGGCAATCATTGGTCTCACTTCTCCAGAAGTGAGAAAGCTTTAACTTTTCAAGAATGTGAGTCCTCAATCTCCAGATGTCAGCGGGGTTTAGGTCTCCATGTAAGGGTGGGTCCTAAGTCTCCAGAAGTCAGTGGGTCCTAAATCTTCTAGAGTAAGTAGGTCCCAAGTCTCTGCAAGTCATTGGGTCCCAAGAGTTTGTGCCGGCGAGAGTGGGAGAGGAGACGGGGCGGGTCGTCCTAAATCTCCACAAACCGGGAGAGGAGATCTTTAAAAGGACGTCCGGGAAAATTTATGAATTTATTCAGCTCAGCCTGGCTTCCGAGACCATCAGCCATTGTTGTTATCTTAGAAGAGTTGTTTCTCTACGCTCTACACAGCACTGGCAATTATCAGGAAATCCAAGATGATTACACTAATGGGACTCAGGCAAGATACCTGTAATGAGAAACTCATAAAAATGAGGAATCTCTTGTTTACTGAACATATTTTCCCCAGTTTTTAACAAAATTATGATTTTGTATTACTGTAAATGCAGATATATATATATATATATATATATATATATATATATATATATATATATATATATATATATATATATATATATATATATATATATATATATATATATATATATATATATATATATATATATATATGTCGTGCCGAATATGTAAATCTGGTGAATTAGCAAAAACTCATTTAAAATTAAGTCCTTTCTAAAATTTTCTCTTATACGTTTAAAGATATATTTTTTTCATTAATGTTCATGTAAAAATTTTTAATTTTGCACCAAAAAAATCTTAGAAAACTTACCTACCCTTATTGTAACAAGAACAATTTATTTTAGCCTAACCCAACTAAATACATTTTAGATTTGTTTACAATAATTTAATCCTAAACAAACACAGTAAAATATATTTTTTTCGTCAGGTTCAGAATGATTTTGGCGAAATTATTGCATACACAAATTTTCGCTTGTGCTATATGGCAAGATGAGCGTTGCTATTTAAGCCAAGATCGCAAGTTCTGCCTATTCGGCACGACATATATATATATATATATATATATATATATATATATATATATATATATATATATATATATATATATATATATATATATATATATATATATATATATACATACATATATATATATATATATATATATATATATATATATATATATATATATATATATATATATATATATATATATATATATATATATATATTGCAAATGTATGTGGAAGGGAATATACGGATACTCAAATATTGACAGTTCTTCAGCTTTGCCTTAATTTTCGAGGTTTGTTCCTTGTTTAAAGACTTGACTGACTTCCAGGTACTACAGACCATTTCTTAGTGTACCCGGGATCGTAATAGTATAGTGCTTTCCATTTTGGAAAAAATGGAAATTCTTAATTACCAATAATTTCTCAACTTCAAGCAAATAAATGTGGTGCCTATTATATTACAGTAGTACCCATGTTTGTTCAAGATTTATCATTACTGCAATCCTCGCATGGGCCAGTAGGCCTTCTGCAGCCCGGTGGTCTGGTGGCTAAAGTTCCCGCTTCACACACGGAGGGCCCGGGTTCGATTCCCGGCGGGTGGAAATTCCGACACGTTTCCTTACACCTATTGTCCTGTTCACCTAGCAGCAAATAGGTACCTGGGTGTTAGTCGACTGGTGTGGGTCGCATCCTGGGGGACAAGATTAAGGACCCCAATGGAAATAAGTTAGACAGTCCTCGATGACGAACTGACTTTCTTGGGTTATCCTGGGTGGCTAACCCTCCGGGGTTAAAAATCCGAACGAAATCTTATCTTATCTTATCTTATAACGAGACGAGGTATTAGCAAGAATTTCTCGCTACATAAAATGATGATATTTATTGTACGACCTCAGAATTTTTCGAATGTTTCCCTAAAAATACAAGGTTTACTGCAGGACTTTTCCTGGGTGTCAGCTGTTTGTTGTGGCTGGAATTATATTGGAAGGAATGGGAGGGGAAAAGTATACGGTATGTTGGGTTGTAGCTTTTCAGAATTAGTGTTGATCCAGAACAACTAACAATGACCTAGAACAAATACTGAGCCAGAAGAATGAACTAGAACTAGAAGACCAAATGATGAACTAGAACTTATCTAGAAGAATTAACATTGAGTTAAAAGAACAAACGTTGAGCTAGAACAACTAACAATAAAGTAGAATAACGAACATTGAGCCAAAAGAAGTAACAAAGAACTAGAGGAACAAACGCTGAGCCGTAAGAACAAACATTGAGGTAAAATAACGAACGCTGAGCCGGAAGAACTAACAATGAGTAAGAAGAACAAACAATATGCTAGAAGAACAAACACGGGGGAAGAACTAACATCGAATCAGGGTAACTAGAATAGTGATATAAGAACAAACTCTAAGCTAGAAGAACAAATAGATAGCAAGAACAATAACACAGAGAGAAGTGCTTAAATTGGGCTAGAAAAACTAAGATTGAGGTAAAACTAATAATTGGAGCTCAAAATGAGTGGAAGAACCAACTGAGACAGGAGCACTAGCACTGAGGAGAACTAACACTGAGGAGCATTAGCACCGAGGAGAACTAACACTGAGGGGAACTAACACTGAGCAGAACTAGCACTGAGGAGAACTAACACTGAGGAGAACTAACACTGAGGGGAACTAACACTGAGGGGAACTAACACTGAGGGGGACTAACACTGAGCAGAACTAGCACTGAGGAGAACTAACACTGAGGAGAACTAACACTGAGGGGAACTAACACTGAGGAGAACTAACACTGAGGGGAACTAACACTGAGGGGAACTAACACTGAGCAGAACTAGCACTGAGGAGAACTAACACTGAGGAGAACTAACACTGAGGAGAACTAACACTGAGGGGAACTAACACTGAGGGGAACTAACACTGAGCAGAACTAGCACTGAGGAGAACTAACACTGAGGAGAACTAACACTGAGGGGAACTAACACTGAGGGGAACTAACACTGAGCAGAACTAACACTGAGGAGAACTAACACTGAGGAGAACTAACACTGAGGGGAACTAACACTGAGGGGAACTAACACTGAGGAGAACTAACACTGAGGAGAACTAACACTGAGGAGAACTAACACTGAGGAGAACTAACACTGAGGGGAACTAACACTGAGGGGAACTAACACTGAGCAGAACTAGCACTGAGGAGAACTAACACTGAGGAGAACTAACACTGAGGGGAACTAACACTGAGGGGAACTAACACTGAGGAGAACTAACACTGAGCAGAACTAGCACTGAGGAGAACTAACACTGAGCAGAACTAACACTGAGCAGAACTAACACTGAGCAGAACTAACACTGAGGGGAACTAACACTGAGCAGAACTAACACTGAGGAGAATTAGCACTGAGCAGAACTAACACTGAGCAGAACTAACACTGAGCAGAACTAACACTGAGCAGAACTAACACTGAGCAGAACTAACACTGAGCAGAACTAACACTGAGCAGAACTAACACTGAGGAGAACTAACACTGAGCAGAACTAACACTGAGCAGAACTAACACTGAGGAGAACTAACACTGAGCAGAACTAACACTGAGCAGAACTAACACTGAGGGGAACTAACACTGAGGGGAACTAACACTGAGGAGAATTAGCACTGAGGAGAACTAACACTGAGCAGAACTAACACTGAGCAGAACTAACACTGAGGGGAACTAACACTGAGGAGAATTAGCACTGAGGAGAACTAACACTGAGCAGAACTAACACTGAGCAGAACTAACACTGAGCAGAACTAACACTGAGCAGAACTAACACTGAGCAGAACTAACACTGAGCAGAACTAACACTGAGCAGAACTAACACTGAGCAGAACTAACACTGAGGGGAACTAACACTGAGAAGAATTAGCACTGAGGAGAACTAACACTGAGGGGAACTAACACTGAGCAGAAATAACACTGAGGGGAACTTACACTGAGGAGAATTAGCACTGAGGAGAACTAACACTGAGGGGAACTAACACTGAGCAGAACTAACACTGAGGGGAACTAACACTGAGGAGAATTAGCACTGAGGAGAACTAACACTGAGCAGAACTAACACTGAGGGGAACTAACACTGAGGGGAACTAACACTGAGGAGAATTAGCACTGAGGAGAACTAACACTGAGGGGAACTAACACTGAGGAGAATTAGCACTGAGGAGAATTAACACTGAGGAGAACTAACACTGAGGGGAACTAACACTGAGGGGAACTAACACTGAGGAGAATTAGCACTGAGGAGAATTAACACTGAGCAGAACTAACACTGAGGGGAACTAACACTGAGGAGAATTAGCACTGAGGAGAACTAACACTGAGGGGAACTAACACTGAGCAGAACTAACACTGAGGGGAACTAACACTGAGGAGAATTAGCACTGAAGAGAACTAACACTGAGCAGAACTAACACTGAGGGGAACTAACATTGAGGGGAACTAACACTGAGGAGAATTAGCACTGAGGAGAACTAACACTGAGGGGAACTAACACTGAGGAGAATTAGCACTGAGGAGAATTAACACTGAGGAGAACTAACACTGAGGGGAACTAACACTGAGGGGAACTAACATTGAGGGGAACTAACACTGAGGGGAACTAACACTGAGGAGAATTAGCACTGAGGAGAATTAGCACTGAGGAGAATTAACACTGAGGAGAACTAACACTGAGGGGAACTAACACTGAGCAGAATTAACACTGAGGAGAACTAACACTGAGCAGAACTAACACTGAGCAGAACTAACACTGAGCAGAACTAACACTGAGGGGAACTAACACTGAGCAGAACTAACACTCAGGAGAATTAGCACTGAGCAGAACTAACACTGAGCAGAACTAACACTGAGCAGAACTAACACTGAGCAGAACTAACACTGAGCAGAACTAACACTGAGCAGAACTAACACTGAGCAGAACTAACACTGAGGAGAACTAACACTGAGCAGAACTAACACTGAGCAGAACTAACACTGAGGAGAACTAACACTGAGCAGAACTAACACTGAGCAGAACTAACACTGAGGGGAACTAACACTGAGGGGAACTAACACTGAGGAGAATTAGCACTGAGGAGAACTAACACTGAGCAGAACTAACACTAAGCAGAACTAACACTGAGGGGAACTAACACTGAGGAGAATTAGCACTGAGGAGAACTAACACTGAGCAGAACTAACACTGAGCAGAACTAACACTGAGCAGAACTAACACTGAGCAGAACTAACACTGAGCAGAACTAACACTGAGCAGAACTAACACTGAGCAGAACTAACACTGAGCAGAACTAACACTGAGGGGAACTAACACTGAGGGGAACTAACACTGAGGAGAATTAGCACTGAGGAGAACTAACACTGAGGGGAACTAACACTGAGCAGAACTAACACTGAGGGGAACTTACACTGAGGAGAATTAGCACTGAGGAGAACTAACACTGAGGGGAACTAACACAGAGCAGAACTAACACTGAGGGGAACTAACACTGAGGAGAATTAGCACTGAGGAGAACTAACACTGAGCAGAACTAACACTGAGGGGAACTAACACTGAGGGGAACTAACACTGAGGAGAATTAGCACTGAGGAGAACTAACACTGAGGGGAACTAACACTGAGGAGAATTAGCACTGAGGAGAATTAACACTGAGGAGAACTAACACTGAGGGGAACTAACACTGAGGGGAACTAACACTGAGGAGAATTAGCACTGAGGAGAATTAACACTGAGCAGAACTAACACTGAGGGGAACTAACACTGAGGAGAATTAGCACTGAGGAGAACTAACACTGAGGGGAACTAACACTGAGCAGAACTAACACTGAGGGGAACTAACACTGAGGAGAATTAGCACTGAAGAGAACTAACACTGAGCAGAACTAACACTGAGGGGAACTAACACTGAGGGGAACTAACACTGAGGAGAATTAGCACTGAGGAGAACTAACACTGAGGGGAACTAACACTGAGGAGAATTAGCACTGAGGAGAATTAACACTGAGGAGAACTAACGCTGAGGGGAACTAACACTGAGGGGAACTAACATTGAGGGGAACTAACACTGAGGGGAACTAACACTGAGGAGAATTAGCACTGAGGAGAATTAGCACTGAGGAGAATTAACACTGAGGAGAACTAACACTGAGGGGAACTAACACTGAGCAGAATTAACACTGAGGAGAACTAACACTGAGCAGAACTAACACTGAGCAGAACTAGCACTAAGAAGAACTAAAACTAAGAAGAACTAAAACTTAGAAGAACTGACAGTGAAGGAGAGGTATTTACATTAAACCAAAATAAATTAAGACTGACTCTTTGGAGAGGAAAAATAAGCATCTATGAAATCCACGAGATATGAAAAGGACAAGTTGAAAGTAAAATATTTTTATGCATTTAATGGTGAGAGAGAATGTCTGAGGGACCCAAAACTGTGTGAATGTGAAGGTAAAAGCTTTTCTGGCGCTGTGTTAATTGTGAAAGAAACCTTAAACGGAACTGTATAAGTGTGAAGGAAGGTCTGTGTGGCTGTGTGAGTGTGAAGGAAAGTATGTGTGGATGTGTGAGTGTGAAGGAAAGTATGTGTGGCTGTGTGAGTGTGAAGGAAGGTCTGTGTGGCTGTGTGAGTGTGAAGGAAGGTATGTATGGCTGTGTGAATGTGAAGGAAGGTATGTATGGCTGTGTGAGTGTGAAGGAAGGTATGTATGGCTGTGTGAATGTGAAGGAAGGTCTGTATGGCTGTGTGAGTGTGAAGGAAGGTATGTATGGCTGTGTGAGTGTGAAGGGAGGTCTGTGTGGCTGTGTGAGTGTGAAGGAAGGTCTGTATGGCTGTGTGAGTGTGAAGGGAGGTCTGTGTGGCTGTGTGAGTGTGAAGGAAGGTCTGTATGGCTGTGTGAATGTGAAGGAAGGTATGTATGGCTGTGTGAATGTGAAGGAAGGTATGTATGGCTGTGTGAATGTGAAGGAAGGTATGTATGGCTGTGTGAATGTGAAGGAAGGTATGTATGGCTGTGTGAATGTGAAGGAAGGTATGTATGGCTGTGTGAATGTGAAGGAAGGTATGTATGGCTGTGTGAGTGTGAAGGAAGGTCTGTGTGGCTGTGTGAGTGTGAAGGAAGGTCTGTATGGCTGTGTGAATGTGAAGGAAGGTATGTATGGCTGTGTGAGTGTGAAGGAAGGTATGTATGGCTGTGTGAATGTGAAGGAAGGTATGTATGGCTGTGTGAATGTGAAGGAAGGTATGTATGGCTGTGTGAATGTGAAGGAAGGTCTGTATGGCTGTGTGAGTGTGAAGGAAGGTCTGTGTGGCTGTGTGAGTGTGAAGGAAGGTCTGTATGGCTGTGTGAGTGTGAAGGAAGGTCTGTGTGGCTGTGTGAGTGTGAAGGAAGGTATGTATGGCTGTGTGAGTGTGAAGGAAGGTCTGTGTGGCTGTGTGAGTGTGAAGGAAGGTATGTATGGCTGTGTGAGTGTGAAGGAAGGTATGTATGGCTGTGTGAGTGTGAAGGAAGGTCTGTGTGGCTGTGTGAGTGTGAAGGAAGGTATGTATGGCTGTGTGAGTGTGAAGGAAGGCATGTATGGCTGTGTGAGTGTGAAGGAAGGTCTGTGTGGCTGTGTGAGTGTGAAGGAAGGTATGTATGGCTGTGTGAGTGTGAAGGAAGGTCTATGTGGCTGTGTGAGTGTGAAGGAAGGTATGTATGGCTGTGTGAGTGTGAAGGAAGGTATGTATGGCTGTGTGAGTGTGAAGGAAGGTCTGTGTGGCTGTGTGAGTGTGAAGGAAGGTATGTATGGCTGTGTGAGTGTGAAGGAAGGTATGTATGGCTGTGTGAGTGTGAAGGAAGGTCTGTATGGCTGTGTGAATGTGAAGGAAGGTATGTATGGCTGTGTGAGTGTGAAGGGAGGTCTGTATGGCTGTGTGAATGTGAAGGAAGGTCTGTATGGCTGTGTGAGTGTGAAGGGAGGTCTGTATGGCTGTGTGAGTGTGAAGGAAGGTCTGTATGGCTGTGTGAGTGTGAAGGGAGGTCTGTATGGCTGTGTGAGTGTGAAGGAAGGTCTGTATGGCTGTGTGAGTGTGAAGGAAGGTCTGTATGGCTGTGTGAGTGTGAAGGAAGGTATGTATGGCTGTGTGAGTGTGAAGGGAGGTCTGTATGGCTGTGTGAATGTGAAGGAAGGTATGTATGGCTGTGTGAGTGTGAAGGGAGGTCTGTATGGCTGTGTGAGTGTGAAGGAAGGTATGTATGGCTGTGTGAGTGTGAAGGGAGGTCTGTATGGCTGTTTGGGTGTGAAGGAAGGTATGTATGGCTGTGTGAGTGTGAATGGAGGTCTGTATGGCTGTGTGAATGTGAAGGAAGGTCTGTATGGCTGTGTGAATGTGAAGGAAGGTCTGTATGGCTGTTTGGGTGTGAAGGAAGGTCTGTATGGCTGTGTGAATGTGAAGGAAGGTCTGTATGGCTGTTTGGGTGTGAAGGAAGGTCTGTATAGCTGTGTGAGTGTGAAGGAAGGTCTGTATGGCTGTTTGGGTGTGAAGGAAGGTATGTATGGCTGTGTGAGTGTGAATGGAGGTCTGTATGGCTGTGTGAATGTGAAGGAAGGTCTGTGTGGCTGTGTGAGTGTGAAGGAAGGTCTGTATGGCTGTGTGTTTGTGAAGGAAGGTCTGTGTGGCTGTGTGAGTGTAAAGGAAGGTCTGTATAGCTGTGTGAGTGTGAAGGAAGGTCTGTATGGCTGTTTGGGTGTGAAGGAAGGTATGTATGGCTGTGTGAGTGTGAAGGGAGGTCTGTATGGCTGTGTGTTTGTGAAGGAAGGTCTGTATGGCTGTTTGGGTGTGAAGGAAGGTATGTATGGCTGTGTGAGTGTGAATGGAGGTCTGTATGGCTGTGTGAATGTGAAGGAAGGTCTGTGTGGCTGTGTGAGTGTGAAGGAAGGTCTGTATGGCTGTGTGTTTGTGAAGGAAGGTCTGTGTGGCTGTGTGAGTGTAAAGGAAGGTCTGTATAGCTGTGTGAGTGTGAAGGAAGGTCTGTATGGCTGTGTGAATGTGAAGAAAGGTTGTGTGTATGCATAGAGTAAAGTTGTTCCAGCATCAGGTGACTAATGATATTACATAGCCGTGATTGTAGGTAACTTGAGGGTGACACGGGAAGTGAGAGCGAAAGTAATAATGGTGATACAGTATATAGGATGGTGGTGGTGGCAACTGTAGAGATAGTAACTGTGGTGATGGTAACAGTGATGGTAACTGCGGTGATAATAACTATAGTAATGGTAACTATAATGATAATAACTATAGTAATGGTAACTATAGTGATAGCAACAAGGGTGATGGTAACCTGGGTGATGGTAACCAGGGTGATGGTAACGATTTTAATAATATTGATGACGGTTTATCAGGAACACAGGAATCTCGTATAATTGTACATAACCAAGGAGGGAAAAAACCTGTCCCCTTGACACAACTGGGGTCGCCTGGCCTCACACAATACCACTATTGTCATCAAACCCAATGATATAAAAAATGATCACAAAGACAACTCGATAACAATGTTACTAGATTCATTGAGCGATATATAACGAGAGGGAAAAAAATCACATTGAATAGATAATGGCGTCAGTAACACCTGTAGGAGCTGCGTGACATCAACAACTCATAGTGTGACATCGGCAACACCTGTATACATACTGTGATATCACGAACACCTGTTGGAGCAGAGCGGCATCAGCAACGCCTGCAACAGCAATATGACTTTAAAAACACCTGAAAAAGCTAGGCAATGGGAGTATTGTGACTTCATCAACGCCTGCAGGAGCAGTATGACTTCAACACCCACATGAGCAGTGTGATGTCAGCAACACCCACAGAAGCAGAGTAACGTTAGCAACACCTTCAGGAGCGGTGTGATGTCAGCAACGCTGCGCGAGAGCAGTGTGACGTCAGCAACACATGGAAGAGCAGGGTGACGTCAGCAAGGCCTGCGAGAGCAGTGTGACGTCAGCAGTGCCTGCATGAGCAGTATGACGTCAGCAACGCCTGCAAGAGTAGTGTGACCTCACACTGACACTGGCGCCACTTCAGCAACATCTGCAGGAAAATTAATTTTAGCAACACCTGCAAGAGTGGTGTGACATCAGCATCACCTGCAAGAAAGTAACTTCAGCAACACTTGCAGGAGCAGTGTAACATCGGCAACACCTGCAGAGAAAAAAATAACGTCAGTAACACCTGTACTTGTGTAAACAATGTGAAGTCAGTAACACCTGCAAGAAGGTATAACGTGACATCAGCAATATATGTGAATACTTATCTAGATCGGCAGTGCCAAGCTTGTAACAGTTAATTTTTCCTGTGTTGCTTGGCAGGTGTTGACAACAAGTGTTGTAGAAGGCACCTGGAAGAGTGAAATGTTATTTGTAATAAACGTTTTGCCCTGGGAAGAGCGAAACCTCGTCAGTAATGAAGGTTTTTGCTCTGGGAAGAGCGAAATATCGTCAGTAATGAAGGTTTTGCGAAACATCGTCTGTAATGAAGGGTTTTTCTCTGGAAAGAGCGAAACATCGTCAGTAATAAAAAAAATTATCTGGAAAGAGCGAAACATCTTCAATAATTAAGGTTTTTTTATCTGGAAAGAGCGAAAAATAGTCAGTAATGAAGGTTTTTGATCTGGAAAGAGCGAAACATCGTCTGTGATGAAGCTTTTGTTTTTTTCCAATGTCTGTTTTTTTTCCTCTTAGCTACTTTTTTTCTTAATTCTACTCTAAATGTTGACTGGTGTGAGATGCGTCTTACAGCCTCACAAGAGCTGGTTATTTTCTTGACTTTTTAATGTTTCTCTGTTTTCCTCAGTCAAGGAGTGGCAGTTAACATCAGTTGATCCTTCCTCTCTCTCTCTCTCTCTCTCTCTCTCTCTCTCTCTCTCTCTCTCTCTCTCTCTCTCTCTCTCTCTCTCTCTCTTTCTCTTTCTATCTATCTATCTATCTCTGTCTGCGTCTGTCTGTGTCTGTCTCTGTCTGTCTCTGTCTGTCTGTCTGTCTGTCTGTCTCTCTGTCTCTCTCTCTCTCTCTCTCTCTCTCTCTCTCTCTCTCTCTCTCTCTCTCTCTCTCTCTCTCTCTCTCTCTCTCTCTCTCTCTCTCTCTCTCTCTCTCTCACTCTTTCAAAATAAATTCCCATTTTCTGTTTCACAATTTCAATTTCTACCCTCCGCCCCTTCCCTCCCTCCGTTCCCACTGATGGAACCCATTATCTACATTATCTACATTATCTACATTATCTACATTATCTACATTATCTACATTATCTACATTATCTACATTATCTACATTATCTACACAGCAGAGTATGTATAACCCGTAATGTTATCACCTCATTGTTATCAATGTTAACAAGAGTTGTACAGCAATTCTCTATGGACGTCATTGCTTGTCAGCAATGACGTCTCCCATTTTGTCAAATTTATTATTATAACCTATACTTTTTTCGGTCATGTGATTATGTATTTTTGTACCGTACTAGATTATTTTCTATCGTAATTATTTTACTGAGGTTACCACTGACTGAGGTGCGATTTATCAAGAATGAAAAGACACAGTGCAGTGACTGGAGCAATAGATACATAACCCGTACATAGGAGAATAAAACTTAGGACTATGTTCCGGTCCGACTTGGGCCATTAAGTAGTCATACAGAAGCGTGAAGTGAAGGGCGCCGGTATATATACGTACTCACCTATTTGTGGTTGCAGGGGTCGAGTCCTAGCTCCTGGCCCCGTGTGTGTGTGTGTGTGTGTGTGTGTGTGTGTGTGTGTGTGTGTGTGTGTGTGTGTGTGTGTGTGTGCGTGTGTTGTGATTCATCATTTTGAAATTACATTACACTACGAGATTTTAAAATTTCGCTTCTAATATAATTTTGTTTTCAACAATGTAATTTATACACAAATCCGCACAAATTTTAACAAAATGCTTGAAATCGGGTTAGGTCTTGACATATACCATCCTTGTTGCGGTGACTCAGCATCCTTGAAACCTCTAAGATCTGACTCCATGAAGTGTGAGATAAGGTGAACATATTCCCATATAAACAGAGACCACCAGGGATCCAGGGTTAAGTTAGTATCCCCAGGTTGAAGCTGCGTATCACCTTGTATAGGAAATCGGTATCATGTAATTTTGGAGCAAAATGCATCTAATATTCCGAACTGGCTGGGATGCTGCCGGTGTGCGTTCGAATCCCACACATCAACAATGGAATGAAATTTTTATGCACGCATGCGTGCTCGATCGAAAATTAATATAAACGTTAAGAAAAAAATATATATTATTGATTTTAATAGTATTACATAAATTCCTATTAATCTTTGATTTATTTAGAATTTAATGAAAAAAAATTTTAAATTATGTTTGGTTAGGTGAGGTTTCTAAGTAAGTCTGGCCCAAAAATATAAAAAAATATATATATATATAAAATTTTGAAACAATGTCAACCTGTAAAAAAATGAAAAAGTCAAATATTCAATGGAGTCGTGCCGAATAGGTAAAATTTGTCACTTTGCTTTAAATAGCAACGCTCTTCTTGCCGAATAAGGCAAGCGAAAATTTGTGTATGCAGTAATTTCACAAAAATCATTCTGAACCTAACGAAAAAAATATATTTCATTGTGTTTGTTTATTATTACATTACTGTAAACTTACGTAAAATATATTTAGTTGGATTAGGCTGAATTGAATTGCGCTTGTTATAATAAGATTAGGTAAGTTGTCTAAGGTTCTTTTGGTACATAATTATTAATTTTTGCATTAACATAAATGGAAAAATATATCTCTAAAAGTATAAGAGAAAATTTTAGAAAGGACTTAATTTTAAATGAGTTCTTGCTAATTGACCAATTTTACCTATTCGGCACGACATATATATGCTTACCAATTCGCACACAGACGAAATGGAGAAGGCACAACGTATATTGATGCAGAGTATGTAGGTTCGAATCCTGCTGTGGACTGAGATATAATGTTAATTAATTGTAATTGATTACCATAGACAATAAATTTAAGACTAATAATGACTGGAACTTATTTTAAGTAATCGATACATAGAAAGGTTTGAAACGAGAATGTTAAAACATTCTACCTGTCTATGCTAAGTGTATGAGAGATTCTGATGATATACTAAGCTTTTTACTCTGTAATTAAGTCTTGAAAAATTCTTCCTGGATTATAAAGTTCGGTCCTCTCCATTACGTATATTACTCAGCGTCAGCAAGATGGAACACTTCTCTTTTGGTCGTATCTATTCAACCAACTTACATTAGAAACTATTCAGTGTCTTACCCAAAGTACATTGTTCAAATGATCATAGAAGTCAAACAAGGTGTTTTACCGTCTTCGTTCTTAAGATTTTTCTTTATATGCAGTCAGTAAAACTAAAATAAAAATATATATAAAACAGGAGCCTGTCTTTAATTTCTATATTAGCCTAATAACTCTATTTTAGATATGAAACAAAAGCTGAGTTTAAATAAGAAATTCAATTCTTTGTACTTTACTCTTTTTTCTAATGTTAAAGTGAATTGCAGGAATATTAATACAATTAGACAAATGTGCACACAAGTGTTTTGTACCATTTGCAAACAATGCAAAACTTTCCACAAAGAACGATAAAGAAAAATCCTCAAAGTCTATTAAGCAACAGCTATATGCTTACAGAACTGTCTAAGAGAACATAGACTTCTTTCTGTACTTCAAAACTGCTGAACATCCTGTAGATCTGGACTCTGCCAAATAGTTGACCTGCATTTAATAATATAGTGAAGAAATACTATGGGAGCCTTTATTTTACATGACAATATATTTCAAATGATAGCCTAGGCATTTATAAATTGGACGGGTTTTATCCAAGTTTTTATTTTGTTCAACTTAGGGACCATCTTGATGAGAAGTAGACTGTAGTTTTCCTCATTTTGGCAACGAACATCAAATCCGGCACTGGAAAATGAAGGTGGGGGGAATAATTATATTTGCAATTCGAATTTTAACTCCCGTTCGGTAGATGTACGATTTTTTTTCTGCCCTTCTAAATTTTCAATAAATTTTATGAATTATTGCATTCATTGGCATTATGGCATGTTTTTAAGCGTCAAATGTTGCATGAAAACATTCTAATTAACGAAACCCGACGTCCTAAATAACACGTCAAGAAATGTTCGAAAAATCCAGTATATAAAAGGTCAACGCATGATTTAGGAAGTCTGAAAACTAAGAAACAAATAACGTCATGTTATTAATGCACATCTAGTGAATGTTAAATCCATACAAGATTTTATATGATTATGCGAAAATATATTAAAATAAAATTGAAATATATTTCACAGTATTTTGTCATAATCACTATTCTAAGAGTTAATTTCTCCCATTATTATTCGTTAATGAACATAGTATAACACTGAAATTTTCTTTATAATTTAACAGGTGTACAAAGAAATACGGAATAAGTACCATTTTGCACGATGGTACAATTATATATGCACTAAGAAGCCCAATGAACCAGACATTCTATATGGTAAATCATCTTTCATTTTTATAAACATGAATTCTGGGAACTGGAGCACAGATTCAATTCCCTAGATCAAGAGCTCCTCACCAGCATCAAAGAACCTCCCTTGTGGGGGTTAGGATTTAAAACAAATATAAATAAGAAAGTTAGGACTGCAAAGACCATGTTTGCAGTCTTCACAGAAACAGTGAGGTATGGGGAGAAATCTAAAAAATATATATAGATATGAGAGGGTAAATCACAATGAATAAAATTTTATGTAAGATTCACTTGGTACGGAACTGTCGAATTCATGAAAAATCTGAGTTAAATCTCAGGAAGAGGATCGCTGTTTACAAGAGGTTCGTACACCAATGGTGGGAAAGAAATGGACATGAATCAAAGGTCAATAATCCACTAATGGGCAGGATAGTTTTTCATTACCTCTGCCCGCTCTATAAATCGGATATGTGACACAAGCAAAAATCTATCAGAATTCGAGAAGGAAATAGTAGAGATGTATACATATGCATCACTTAGGCTTTTTCATGGAGCTTTTTTTTTATTAATAAGTGTAAAATACCACTACCCCCATGAAGCAATGGTATTTTACTGGGTGAAATTCCAGAGGCTTTAATGCATGTACACACAGCTCCTCTGCATAACACACATAGAAATCTTCCAGAGGTTGGTGAGACCCTAAACTATATATTTTATGCATTATCATGACAGAACAGTCAAAGGCATCATTGTGACAGGATGGCGGAGGCTTCGGCAGAATTCTGAAATACAAATGTGATCTACTCGGACATCATGAAGGCTTGTAACAAATGCGACCATGGAGTAATAACACCAAGAATTAAGATCAGTATGCATAATAGGAAAAGTAGGTAAATGGAGTAAACCGCAAAGGCTGGTAACAGAGACAAATCTGATATAAGGAAAGCAAAATGTTGAATACAACAAGGCACGATCCTGGCGCATATACTGCTTCTCATCCTCAGCAGACGTACATAAAAATATTTTCTTCAGCTTCCTATCATTCTTTGCAGACGACGTAAAAAATAAGCCTAAAAGTCACCTCGGTTGATGACACAAAAATTACACGAGGAAATAAACACTGCCTTGCCGCAGGCAGTAGAAAATTACAGACGTTCAATGGTGACAAATTGCAACTGCTCAGATATGGAAAAAATGAATGAAGAATTCAAAAGGGCGCTGTATACATAAGCCAGGAGGAGAACTATCTCGCAAAGAAAAATGAAAATGTAAAAGACTTGGGTATAATGATGTCAGCTGATCTGTTAGTTAAAGAATATAACAAGGCAATTTCTGCAAAAACGAAAAAATGACAGGGTAAATAAGGAGCTCTTAAAAGCAAGAGAAATGATGTCGACGATGAGATTATTCAAATCACCTGTTTTCATTTCCTGTGAGTGTTAATCGGTGTTGGTGGCTCCGTTGAGGGCAGGTGAGATATCCGAGCTGGAAAAAGATACGGAGAGTGTTTACTACCTGATATTAGAGGGAATCACTCAGAGAACAAGAAATACACTCTGGAGCGAGAGAGAGGGAGAGACGCCTGATACATGAAAGATGCTAGTGGGACTGGTCCCAAGCACATTTCCCCATAAATGAAATAAATAGGGAAGTGCAAAATACATCCACTGAAAACCAGGGAAGCCAATGACACAATAAGGAAAAAACTTCTAACATACTTGGTACTCGACTTAAAAAAAAATATCAAGAATATTATCGGAACAAGTATGCAAGGTTTGAAGATTAAACTGGATCACTACCACCACAGCGAACCAGATCAACCAGGCTTTAATGGATGTGTGTTCCAGCTAATCTCCAACAGCAACGGCCTAGTTCACTAGGCAATCAACAGGATAAGCTAGCACCATGCTAGGATGCGAGAAACCGGTCACATGTATATAGGTATATCACTTGTTGTTGAGCTGTTGTATTGATATTTTTACTCATTGCTAAATGTTTGGTTTGTTTTTCCCCTCTGGCTTACAGGCTTTCATTACCCGGAGTGCTATCATCTCTGGCATATCTTTTGTTTAAAGGGGCATGTCACAAATATTATTTATTTTGCTATATAACATTCGCTGTTGTTTGCGCAAACTGCAGTTTCAGTATATTGTGGACTTAATAAATTGTGTAAACAAGGGAAAAAGTCTGACATGCAGGCAGGTGTAAGGACAGACAGACAGACAGGCAGACAGAGACAGACAAACAGTCAGACAGGTACAATGAAAGACAAAACTATTCATCACAACTGTCAGACACTGCATCATCATGGGATCTTGATACAAAGAATTCTTCAAAACTTGTCCAATCTTAGGACGAAGACCTACTTCGACTAGTGGATGGTACCACTATGACCCCGCCTCCTCCTGCTTCGCCTCACCTGACTACAGTATATAAGCCACTGCTACAAGACTGATGGACTGAACACATCGACTCCAGGCTGAGGGACTGATTACCTCAAACTCCTCCTCTCCTTATACCTTCCTACTTTGTATAAGACTGATGAAGCCATTGTGTGGCGAAACGTTTCCTTAATAAAGATTCCTATATGTTGCATAAGTGTCTCAGTTCTTCAACTCACAAATGAAAGACTAGCAGGCAGGTACAGAGGCAGAAATACAGGCAAATAAGCAGGTACAAAAAAAATAACAAGTACAAAGTCACACATACAGACAATTAGGTACAAAGACACAGACAGACAGGTAGGTCAGGTATAAAGACAGAGCGGCAGGCAAAGTACAAAGACCGACAGGTGGGTGAGAATACATAGACAAGCAGGTAGCAATACGTAGACTAAAATAACAGTTAAAAAAAAACACACACATATTTAAATACCTGATCTGTTGATATGAATATATTTCTTTAACTTTTCTCTCGAATTACCATCGTGTTCAGCCTTGACACACGACACCTTTTAATATTTTATCCATTTTAAACGTTGAGAAAAATTGTATCACGTGCGCGCGAGCGGACACACACACACACACACACACACACACACACACACACATACGACTGTTACGAACTACACACACATTCCTACTTCACGTCAGCGTCAGTAGGAAAGAGCAGTTTGGTCACAGATGGTGGCTGCTGATGCAGACATGACACAGCATTGCTGTCTGTAACTTTCGTATTGTAAACCTCGTAGCCCAGTGGAAGAGCACTGTACCTGCTACATATATAATGATTGGGGTCCATCTGTAGTGCAGATTGTGGACCCACAGCCTCGAAGAAATGGAAAATAAAAGACTTCAAGAAAAAAATTTTGGAGAAAAATATGGTTAATATTTATGTTATCGAACAAGAACGAGATACACCAAAACTCTGTTTTTTGCAGTTAAATTTTTCTGCTACTTAGAGATTTTATTTCCCCCGTTCGTCTTCATCACTGTTCCAGTAGTCACGTTAGTCACTGTTCCAGTAGTCACGTTAGTCACTGTTCCAGTAGTCACGTTAGTCACTGTTCCAGTAGTCACGTTAGTCACTGTTCCAGTAGTCACGTTAGTCACTGTTCCAGTAGTCACGTTAGTCACTGTTCCAGTAGTCACGTTAGTCACTGTTCCAGTAGTCACGTTAGCCACTGTTCCAGTAGTCACGTTAGTCATTGTTCCAGTAGTCACGTTAGTCACTGTTACAGTAGTCACGTTAGTCACTGTTCCAGTAGTCACGTTAGTCATTGTTCCAGTAGTCACGTTAGTCACAGTTACAGTAGTCACGTTAGTCACTGTTACAGTAGTCACGTTAGTCACTGTTACAGTAGTCACGTTAGTCACTGTTCCAGTAGTCACGTTAGTCATTGTTCCAGTAGTCACGTTAGTCATTGTTCCAGTAGTCACGTTAGTCATTGTTCCAGTAGTCACGTTAGTCACTGTTCCAGTAGTCACGTTAGTCATTGTTCCAGTAGTCACGTTAGTCACTGTTCCAAGTCACGTTAGTCATTGTTCCAGTAGTCACGTTAGTCACTGTTCCAGTAGTCACGTTAGTCATTGTTCCAGTAGTCACGTTAGTCACTGTTCCAGTAGTCACGTTAGTCATTGTTCCAGTAGTCACGTTAGTCACTGTTCCAAGTCACGTTAGTCATTGTTCCAGTAGTCACGTTAGTCATTGTTCCAGTAGTCACGTTAGTCACTGTTCCAGTAGTCACGTTAGTCACTGTTCCAGTAGTCACGTTAGTCATTGTTCCAGTAGTCACGTTAGCCACTGTTCCAGTAGACACGTTAGTCATTGTTCCAGTAGTCACGTTAGCCACTGTTCCAGTAGTCACGTTAGTCATTGTTCCAGTAGTCACGTTAGTCATTGTTCCAGTAGTCACGTTAGTCACTGTTCCAGTAGTCACGTTAGTCACTGTTCCAGTAGTCACGTTAGTCATTGTTCCAGTAGTCACGTTAGCCACTGTTCCAGTAGTCACGTTAGTCACTGTTACAGTAGTCACGTTAGTCATTGTTCCAGTAGTCACGTTAGTCACTGTTCCAGTAGTCACGTTAGTCACTGCTCCAGTAGTCACGTTAGTCACTGCTCCAGTAGTCACGTTAGTCACTGTTCCAGTAGTCACGTTAGTCACTGTTCCAGTAGTCACGTTAGTCACTGTTCCAGTAGTCACGTTAGTCACTGCTCCAGTAGTCACGTTAGTCACTGTTACAGTAGTCACGTCTAGGAATTAGCCACATATACTCTTTATTCCTTGCAAGTTTAACTTATCAACACTTGCCCAGAGGCAGATAAAGTTGAAAGTTAAATATTACTGTACCTGACAGCCTCACAGCTGTAGTTGTGTTGTATAAGTAAACGTTAGAATGTTGTCTTTGCTTAAACAAGGGATTCATTAATGAGGTTTGGTAGGCATTTCAAATAAACAATCTTTCTGTCCATTTTTTTTCCTCTCACACTCTTTACACCTTACTCTATTTCTCTCTCAGTAACAGCCTCTTGACATCCTGATAATGGAAGTTCTCATTGGAGTGCCACCTGACGAGAGGTTCTTCCACGTTCCGACCAGCAATCAAGTCGGGAGCCTCGTTAACCGACCGATATATAATGACGTGTTCTTTTATTTTTTGTTACCGAGATGAAATGTTTCTCATTTGCTAAGGCGGAGTTGAAAATTTACAATAGACATTTCTTCAACCTCCCTTTTGTATTAATTTTTATTTCCCATGTAACTGCATTTAATTTTGCTCATATTTTATATAGGCGAACAGAAATTCAATTACATATTTTTATATACTATATTATATATCAAATATCAGTAGCAATATACTGTGTGGAATTTTTTGCAGTATCAATAATGTAATCACTCTTTATTAAGACAGGTATAACCGAAGGACCAAAAAAAAAAAAATTAAGTTTTCGAGTTTCAGTTTTGTAATTGTGTCCACCTAAGGAAATTCTTGGTGTGATTGCAATTATTTCATTGTTTTCTGCTGTGATGTGAAGTATACGTCTAACCTTTAGTCAGAGACTTGTTTGTGTCTAACAGTGACTTGTTAAAGAAATCATTACCTTTTAAATTACAATGACTCGCATTGTTTTCGTAGTTAGTGGTGAACAATTCAGTTAACTGTGACCTTTTGTTTTTCAACAATACATCAAACGTTGGCACAAAAGCGATATTAATGTTAAATTAACAGGCCAATGATATACCTTCAACGTGTCTATCAGCCACTACCTTTGATAATTCTTTGTGGTGATGTTTAACTCTTATTTTATTATTCTCTCTTTCTTTCTTTCTCTCTCTCTCTCTCTCTCTCTCAGATGAGCCCACTTTAGTAATGACTCTTAGATGTAAGTTAAGGGAGGACCTCTTAACCTAACCCGTTAAAAAACCTTGTGTATAGAAAGGGAGAAAGAGAGAGGTCAGCTATGCAACAACACTGGCCATTGTTTGTGCCTTAGACAGGGTTTAGCTTCAAGAACTCTATCAAAACTGAATGCACTGGAAACCCCTAGATCTGCGCCACACATAATCAGTGACTACCTTCTAGATAGTTTATCGGAGAAATCCCCAAATGAACAATGTATAAGCCACTCTGGCAGTGCCAGTGTTCCACAAGGAAATGAGCTTGATCCTTTGTTATGGAATGTTTGCTTCAGTGGCCTACTTCATCTCATTCTAGAATCCCATACCAGTGCCAGTGACTATGCTTTATCAAGCAAGGCAGCTAAGAAGCTAACAATAATACCTGCACGACTTTAAGAGCACCGAAACTCTGTATTAGACACGGCTGCACTCACACCTGAAGCAGGCATCACTGTCATCAGTTGCCTGACCCCAGTGTCATCTGCGACTTCTGGACAGAATAGAGATCTACCCAGGCCCTGGACAGGGCCTGGGTAGAATTGTCATTGTAGCAGAGCCTTATACACCGAAAAGGTGTACCATACATGGCTCCTCTTTGCGGACGACGAGAGAATAACTTTTGTACCACAAAGCGGGCAGTAAACTTAAGAACATCACTTTATCTGAAATCATTCATTCCTAAGGATAACTCGAGCCTAGAACATGTTCGTAGAGTGTAACATTGATGAAATAGTCAGATGGCTCCCCCCCCTCCAAAAAAAAAATCTCTGGTGCACAGCTGGCTCCAATTTCATCCGGTTTCCTATTTGTATGTCTCATAGCAATACATAGGTTTTCAAATGAGCTGCTGTAGGTAACAGAAATTAACTTGTTAAAAATCCTTATGTAAAGTGAGAGAGATAGAATCAGAATGAATGAATATGTAGGTAAGAGGAGGAGAAAAGAAGGAACAGTGAACAAAAAAAAAATCCTGGAATGGGGTATCCCTAGTTTCCGTTGGCCTCAAAGCCCTCGTCTGTCCTTCCTTCTTTCCTCTATCCTGTCCTCCCTCCTCTCAATCATCCTCTCCTCCCTCTTCTACAACCATACCAAATACCTCTCTTCTCTTCTCTCCTCCGTCTCATCTTCCTTGACTCTCCCAGTGTTAAGGAACCGTATCCAGCTCACCATGGCGGGCAGGAGAGAAATACGGGAGACGGCGGCAGACAGCCAGGGGTTCTTCCCGGAAGATGTACAATACCTCACCAGCTGGGGGAGGGAAGGGAAGACTTAAAGAAAGAGCCGAGCCCAGCGATTGCTAGAATGTTACGAGAGTTTGAGCGGTTGTATGCAAGCAAGGGCACTCTCAAGGGATCTCACACTCTGCACTCTGGCCAGCCAACAGCTGCCCACTTTGCAATAGACTTGTGGTACTTATAAATATTTGCTGATTCTTAATGATAAGATAAGATAAGATTTCGTTCGGATTTTTAACCCCGGAGGGTTAGCCACCCAGGATAACCCAAGAAAGTCAGTGCGTCATCGAGGACTGTCTAACTTATTTCCATTGGGGTCCTTAATCTTGTCCCCCAGGATGCGACCCACACCAGTCGACTAACACCCAGGTACCTATTTGCTGCTAGGTGAACAGGACAATAGGTGTAAGGAAACGTGTCGGAATTTCCACCCGCCGGGAATCGAACCCGGGCCCTCCGTGTGTGAAGCGGGAGCTTTAGCCACCAGACCACCGGGCCACTGATCAGACCATTTTGTTATGCTCTACGTATGTGTATGGTACTTTTTGACGCCTTTTTGGTTCTTTTCATTCTTTGGGAACCTTTAATTTATATTCATTTTTTATATTTTGCTCTGTGGTACTATGGGATATATATTATAATTCTCCGTGATAATGTTATAATTCAGAATACTTATTTTTTTATATTTCATATTTTTTTAGACAATAATATTTCAAACGACTTTTACAGTACCTAATTATATTACGTGACATTCTAGAATAATTAGTTCATAATTTGTGGCATGTTACACAGCTGTATGACAAGTTACGACAGCCTTAGCTGGTTAGGTTTAAAGTTTTAGTGCTGATGATGTTAAGTTACTATGTGAAAATTTTACTAATCAATTTGGTTTATGTAAAATAATTGGACAATACCTCTTCTAATCAGAAATATTTCAGTGTTCAACTTCATTTGGTTATCTTAGGTTATATCACCTCAATGTTCTTTTGTGTGTGTGTGTGAGTGTGTGTGTGTGTGTGTGTGTACTCACCTAGTTGTACTCACCTAGTTGAGGTTGCGGGGGTCGAGTCCGAGCTCCTGGCCCCGCCTCTTCACTGATCGCTACTAGGTCACTCTCCCCGAGCCGTGAGCTTTATCATACCTCTGCTTAAAGCTATGTATGGATCCTGCCTCCACTACATCGCTTCCCAAACTATTCCACTTACTGACTACTCTGTGGCTGAAGAAATACTTCCTAACATCCCTGTGATTCATCTGTGTCTTCAGCTTCCAACTGTGTCCCCTTGTTACTGTGTCCAATCTCTGGAACATCCTGTCTTTGTCCACCTTGTCAATTCCCCTCAGTATTTTGTATGTCGTTACCATGTCCCCCCTATCTCTCCTGTCCTCCAGTGTCGTCAGGTTGATTTCCCTTAACCTCTCCTCGTAGGACATACCTCTTAGCTCTGGGACTAGTCTTGTTGCAAACCTTTGCACTTTCTCTAGTTTCTTTACGTGCTTGGCTAGGTGTGGGTTCCAAACTGGTGCCGCATACTCCAATATGGGCCTAACGTATACGGTGTACAGGGTCCTGAACGATTCCTTATTAAGATGTCGGAATGCTGTTATGTGTGTGTGTGTGTGTGTGTTTGTGTGTGTGTGTGTGTATGTGTGTGTGTGTGTGTGTGTGTGTGTTTGTGTGTGTGTGTGTGTGTGTGTGTGTGTGTGTGTGTGGTTGTGTGTGTGTGTGTGTGTGTGTGTGTTTGTGTGCGTGTGTGTGCTTGTGTGTGTGTGTGTGTGAGTTTGTGCTTGTTTGTTTGTGTGTGTGTGTTTGTGTTTGTGTGTGTGTGCGTTTGTGCGTGTGTGTTTGTGTGTGTGTTTGTGTGTGTTTGTGTATGTGCGTGTGTGTGTGTGTTTGTGTGTGTGTGTTTGTGTGTGTGTGTGTGTGTTTGTGTGTGTGTGTTTGTGTGTGTGTGTGTGTGTGTGTGTGCGTGTGTGTGCTTGTGTGTGTGTGTGTGAGTGTGTGTTTGTGTGTGTGTTTATGTGTGTGTGTTTGTGTGTGTGTGTGTGTGTGTGTGTGTGTGTGTGTGTGTGTGTGTGTGTGTGTGTGTGTGTGTGGTTGTGTGTGTGTGTGTGTGTATGTGCGTGTGTGTGTGTGTTTGTGTGTGTGTGTGTGTGTGTGTGTGTGTGTGTGTGTGTGTGTGTGTGTGTGTGTGTGTGTGTGTGTTTGTGTTTGTGTGTGTGTTTGTGTGTGTGTGTGTGTGTGTGTGTGTGTGTACTCACCTAATTGTACTCACCTAATTGTGGTTGCAGGGGTCGAGACTCAGCTCCTGGCCCCGCCTCTTCACTGATCGCTACTGGATCCTCTCTCTCTCTGCTTCCTGAGCTTTGTCATACCTCTTCTTAAAACTATGTATGGTTCCTGCCTCCACTACTTCACTTGCTAGGCTATTCCACTTGCTGACAACTCTATGACTGAAGAAATACTTCCTAACGTCCCTGTGACTCGTCTGAGTCTTCAGCTTCCAGTTGTGACCCCTTGTCCCTGTGTCCCCTCTCTGGAACATCCTATCTCTGTCCACCTTGTCTATTCCCCGCAGTATCTTGTATGTCGTTATCATGTCTCCCCTGACCCTTCTGTCCTCCAGTGTCGTCAGTCCGATTTCCCTTAACCTTTCCTCGTACGACATTCCCTTGAGCTCTGGGACTAGCCTTGTTGCAAACCTTTGTACTTTCTCTAACTTCTTGACGTGCTTGACCAGGTGTGGGTTCCAGACTGGTGCTGCATACTCCAGTATGGGCCTAACATACACAGTGTACAGTGTCTTGAACGATTCCTTATTGAGGTATCGGAACGCTATTCTCAGGTTTGCCAGGCGCCCGTATGCTGCAGCGGTTATTTGGTTGATGTGTGCCTCCGGTGATGTACTCGGTGTTATGGTCACCCCAAGGTCTTTCTCCCTGAGTGAGGTCTGTAGTCTTTGTCCACCTAGCCTATATTCTGTCTGCGGTCTTCTTTGCCCCTCCCCAATCTTCATGACTTTGCATTTGGCTGGATTGAATTCGAGGAGCCAGTTACTGGACCACATGTCCAGCCTCTCCAGGTCTCTTTGCAGTCCTGCCTCATCCTCGTCCGATTTAATTCTTCTCATCAACTTCACGTCATCTGCGAACAGGGACACTTCAGAGTCTATTCCTTCCATCATGTCGTTCACATATATCAAAAATAGCACTGGTCCTAGAACTGACCCCTGTGGGACCCCGCTCGTAACAGGCGCCCACTGTGATACCTCTTCACGTACCATGACTCGTTGCTGCCTCCCTGTCAGGTATTCCCTTATCCATTGCAGTGCCCTTCCTTTTATGTGTGCCTGATCCTCCAGCTTCTGCACTAATCTCTTGTGGGGAACTGTGTCAAAGGCCTTCCTGCAGTCTAGGAAAACGCAATCTACCCAACCCTCTCTCTCGTGTCTTACTTCTGTTACCTTGTCATAAAACTCCAGGAGGTTTGTGATACAAGATTTGCCTTCCATGAACCCATGCTGGTTTTCATTTATAATCTTGTTCCTTTCCAGGTGTTCGACCACTCTCCTCCTGATAATCTTCTCCATGACTTTGCACACAATACATGTCAGAGACACAGGTCTGTAGTTTAGTGCCTCGTTTCTGTTTCCTTTCTTAAATATGGGGACTACATTAGCTGTCTTCCATTTCTCAGGTAGTTGCCCAGTTTCAAGGGATGTGTTGAAGATTGTGGTTAGAGGCACACACAGCATCTCTGCTCCTTCTCTAAGGACCCATGGGGAGATGTTGTCCGGTCCCATCGCCTTTGAGGTGTCAAGGTCACTTAAGAGCTTCTTCACCTCCTCCTCAGTTGTTCGTATGTCATCCAACACTTGTTGGTATATTCCCTCTTGATGTTCCCTTCTGTGCTGTCTTCCCACAGCCCTTCCTGTCTCTACTGTAAAAACTTCCTTAAATCTCCTGTTCAGCTCCTCACATACCTCCTGATCATTTCTTGTGAGTTCTCCACCTTCTGTCCTTAATCTGATCACCTGGTCTTTGACTGTTGTCTTCCTCCTGATGTGGCTATACAACAGTTTCGGGTCAGTCTTGATTCTCGATGCTATGTCATTTTCATACTGTCGCTGGGCCTCCCTCCTTACCTGTGCGTACTCATTCCTGGCTCTGCGACTGATCTCCCTATTTTCGTGTGTTCTCTGCCTTCTGTACTTTTTCCATTCTCTATTGCACTTTGTTTTTGCCTCCTTACACCGTCGGGTAAACCAGGGGCTTGTTCTGGTCTTCCCGTTGTTACTGTTGCCCTTGGGAATGAACCTTTCCACTGCCTCCTTGCATTTTGTTGCTACATATTCCATCATTTCATTTACTGGCTTTCCTGCCAGTTCTCTGTCCCACTGGACCTCCCGCATGAAGTTCTTCAACCCTATGTAGTCCCCTCTTTTATAGTCAGGCTTTTCCCATTCTACTCCTGTTATTCTCTCCACTTGCAGCTCTACTATGTATTCAAAGCACAGAACCACGTGGTCGCTAGCTCCTAGGGGACTCTCATACTTGATATCCTCAATGTCTGAGCTGCCCAGGGTGAACACAAGGTCCAATCTTGCTGGTTCATCCTCCCCTCTCACTCTGGTAGTGTCCTTAACATGTTGGTGCATGAGGTTTTCCAGCACCACGTCCAACATCCTGGCTCTCCATGTTTCGGGACCCCCATGTGGCTCCAGGTTTTCCCAGTCAATCTCCCTGTGGTTGAAATCCCCCATAACCAGCAACTTTGCTCTGCTGGAGTGAGCTCTTCTTGCCACCTCAGCAAGTGTGTCCACCATTGCTCTGTTGCTCTCTTCATATTCCTCTCTTGGCCTCCTGCAGTTCTGTGGTGGATTATACATCACTGCAATGACCACTTTGTGTTCCCCAGACTGAAGTGTACCTGCTATGTAGTCTCTTTCTCCTGTCTCATCTATTCCTTCCATTTTCTCGAATTTCCATCTGTTTTTTACGAGCAGAGCAACCCCACCTCCCCCCCTACCCCTTCTATCTTTCCTCATGATCTGGTATCCTTGTGGGAAGATTGCATCTGTTATTGTCTCCATGAGTTTTGTTTCTGTAACTGCTATGATGTCTGGGGACTTCTCATTGATTCTTTCTTGCCATTCCTCATGTTTATTCGTTAATCCATCTGCATTTGTGTACCAAACCTTCAACTTCTGTTCTAATACTGTAACTGTGGTGCGGGGGGTGGAAACAGAGGGATCGGTGTGTGATGGTTGGTTTGGAATGTTCAGTTGCCTTGGGGGTGTCGTGGCTGGAGTCCTTCTGCAGGTGTTTCTGGGGGGTGCGCTTGTCCTTCCATTTGATCCTGGGTTATTCTGCTCTCCTTTTTCATTTCCTCCCATTTCTCCTTTCGTTTTTGAACTCTCTCTTTCATTGTCTTCCTTTCGTCCTGTGTTCTGTCTCGGTCGAGGTACACACTCCGGAACTCCTGCTTGCCTCTCAGCCGTGCTTTCTCCTGCAGGATCATGGTTCGGGTTGATTCTGCCTTGAAAATTACTTTGAGAGGCCGATTCCTTTTCTTTGTGAACCACCCAATTCTCCGAAAATTTGCCACCTGGGTCATGTCCCCCTCGCCTATCACCTTCATGATGTCTTCTGATGTCTTCTGTGTGTGTGTGTTTGTGTGCGTGTGTGTGTGCGTGTATACTCACCTAATTGTACTCACCTAATTGTGGTTGCAGGGGTCGAGACTCAGCTCCTGGCCCCGCCTCTTCACTGATCGCTACTGGATCCTCTCTCTCTCTGCTTCCTGAGCTTGGTCATACCTCTTCTTAAAACTATGTATGGTTCCTGCCTCCACTACTTCACTTGCTAGGCTATTCCACTTGCTGACAACTCTATGACTGAAGAAATACTTCCTAACGTCCCTGTGACTCGTCTGAGTCTTCAGCTTCCAGTTGTGACCCCTTGTCCCTGTGTCCCCTCTCTGGAACATCCTATCTCTGTCCACCTTGTCTATTCCCCGCAGTATCTTGTATGTCGTTATCATGTCTCCCTTGACCCTTCTGTCCTCCAGTGTCGTCAGTCCGATTTCCCTTAATCTTTCCTCGTACGACATTCCCTTTAGCTCTGGGACTAGCCTTGTTGCAAACCTTTGTACTTTCTCTAACTTCTTGACGTGCTTGACCAGGTGTGGGTTCCAGACTGGTGATGCATACTCCAGTATGGGCCTAACATACACAGTGTGTGTGTGTTTGTTTGTGTGTGTGTGTGTGTGTGTGGTTGTGTGTGTGTGTGTATGTGTGTGTGTGTGTGTGTGTGTATGTGTGTGTGTGTGTGTGTGTGTGTGTGTGTTTGTGTGTGTGTGTGTGTGTGTGTGTGTGTGTGTGTGTGTGTGTGTGTGTTTGTGTGTGCTAAGCTTACATAAAACTTACTACATTAAAAGCTTGTCAGTCTTAGAAAAAAAATTTGGATTGATTTTAGCCTGAGTAGGTTTGTTCGCATCTTTTGTTTGCAACTTTTGAGCGGCTTCAAACTTAATGTGCTTGTGTATTTTAGGGTATTAGTCTCCTTGGCATCTTTGAAAGATTCGAACTAGAACTTGGCCGTACATGTCCTAATTTACAATTTTTATTGAAGAAATTTTTATGTTAGTTCCAATTTGATAGCTTATTAATATCTCTTCTGATTCCCTTCAAATCTTCTACAGGATGGATAATGAGAACCTTCAAAATTAGGGATGCCAAGCCCATGATGACACTCTTCAGGTCGCTTGTTCTATCTAGGCTGGAATATTGCTGCACACTAACAGCACCTTTCAAGACAGGTGAAATTGCTGACCTAGAAAATGTACAGAGAACCTTCGCGGAGCGCATAACGGAGATAAAACACCTCAATTACTGGGAGCGCTTGAGGTTCCTGAACCTGTACTCCCTGGAACGCAGGCGGGAGAGATACATGATTTTATACACCTGGAAAATCCTAGAGGGACTAGTACCGAACTTGCACACGAAAATCACTCACTACGAAAGCAAAAGACTCGGCAGACGATGCAACATCCCCACAGTGGAAAGCAGAGTGTCACTAGCACGTCAAAAGACAACACAATAAGTGTCAGGGGCCCAAGACTGTTCAACTGCCTCCCAGCATACGTAAGGGGGATTACCAATAGACCCCTGGCTGTCTTCAAGCAGGCACTGGACAAGCACCAAAAGTCGGTACCCGACCAGCCGGGCTGTGGCTCGTACGTTGGATTGCGTGCAGCCAGCAGTAACAGCCTGGTTGATCAGGCTCTGATCCACCATGAGGCCCGGTCACAGACCGGGCCGCGGGGGCGTTGACCTCCGGAACTCTCTCCAGGTAAACTCCAATATTTAACTACATCAATTTACGCTGCACTCTGCAGTGTTCCAATCACGTGCATTGAGACACAAGGGACTGGAATTAAGGAATACAGGGATACCTTCCTCAGATCGCGCAGCGAGTGAAATAATTCTAGTCTAATGCTAGGTGAAGAGGGACAGCAGGTGCTTGGAGGGTGATCCATACCCCTAATACTGCCCAAGAATGAAACCCAGCATGAATGACAGTGTAAACTGACAAGTTGAGAAAAGTCAGTGTTTCTGGGAGACTTTCATTAATGCTACAACAGCCATGTTCACGCACAGACATGGATGTTGTTATTAAACTATAAAAGAATTCACTAGACCTCTCATACCCAGTAGCACGACTCTTGGTGGGGTAAGAGGTATTCCGTGCGGAGGGATGTAGCTATCTTTACGCTGGGAAGACAGGGGATTATCTTCGAACTCGCCTTCTCTCGTACAAAATGGACGATGCTAACAACGCGTGCGTTGTCCACCGCATAAAGCAGGGAGAAGCACGGCAACTGTTTTAGAAAGAGGACAAGACCAAATGCAAAATCCAAGAGGCGATCACCATTCATGAAACCTTGACCACTGAGCAAAACAATGTATAATGTATTTACTGGCTGGACCCATCACTCACAGCGTCCGTGATCCTTTCATTAAAAAAATGTTACCCGTCTCTGGCTCTCCTTACCTCTCTAAGTTCATCTTTTACTTTACCTTCAGCTGTGACTCTACTGTGGCTTCTCTCAAGCTTAATCTCAGAGTGTTGTTTGTCTTAATAGACGGACGACATGCGGCAGCACTAATAAAGGTTCCCTGCAACACACTTATTCTGAACTAAGGATCTTTTAGGTATGAGCCGATATCTCTAAGTTCTCAACTACAAGACATTAGACTAACATAAGGATATGCTTCACACACTCACACCTGCAGCATTTGTGCTCCTTAACTACTGATGTGGACGTATGTTATAACACACATACACACACACACACATACGTACATGCACATGCGCACACACGAACCACTGGAAACTTTAAAGATATTATTGATCAATCAATTAAAGGAGACAGGACAGCACGAGCACAGCTCTTCACTTTTAAATGGCCATAGGTAAACAAACCTACACAAACCCACACACACACATATACACATACAATTACAAAAAATTATTTATAGACACACACACATAAATAGAAAAGCAAACAGGCAAAAACGAAGGTAAGCAATTAATTACACATGCACGAGACACAAGCAACACAGACACAGGTAAATACACCCAGACTCACAGAACACTCACACTTGAGCATAAACACGCAAAACAGGCAAATGCACAATGGTTACTGACAGGTAATCTGTTGTGGTTAGGATGAATAACGATCTGGATGGAGAAGAGGTGGAAACAGATTACATACAGTGATTATATGACAAGATCCATAAGGCAGGAATAGAAAAATAAAGCAATAAGGAACATGGAGCTTCCATGAGAGATTTGGCCCTCTGTCCTCCGAGTTAGGAGTGAAGGGTGTTCAGAACCTGACATGGGATGACCGTTCGTGATTAGTGAATCGACCCCTGCAACCTCGAATACATATGCGCATCTAAGGGAGCACATCCACACGCACACAAAGGCGCTCACACTCACAGAATCACACGCATACAAGAGCATTAAAAACACAGTTCAAATGGTTCGAATTAGGTAAGTTGGGGTATTAATGATGGGTGAGGCAACGTGCAGGAGAAAATCTAAGTGGTTAAGCTCCATGCCAGCATGATGTAAATGTGTGGAAGAAGTTTGTGGATATGACTCCAAAGACAGAAGTTGCTGAACATGTTTTAAATAAGACAACGTTTTGCTTTATGTAGAGCTTTATAAAGGACTTTATAAAGGACCTGATAAGTCTCTCCACAGAGTGACACTACGTCACAATATATATGTTTGCGTTACAACTTGAGTCAGTGAGTTCATACGTGTCAGCAAAATGCCACTTGGTAATAACAATTAAAATAAGGAGAGTGGAGTATTGCAGTAAGTCTACTGATCCATGAAAGACAAGTTTAAGTCTCAACCAACACCACCCACTTGTGCACCTTTCCGACCTATATCCTAAGATACTCACTTCTTGCATCCATGAAACCACTCAGGAAAATTTTCCACTCATTTACAACTCAACTGCCAAGCCAGTGCCTTCCTATATCTGCTCTAAATCAAAATTTGTTTACCAGAAATTCATTGCTTCAGTTCATGTCTTGGTTACATATCCTCAGCGCGTATTATTAATTCCGGTTTTCCATATATGTATTTCAGTCATATCTCCTCCATTTTTGTCTTTTTTTCAGCGAGTGCAAGTTCAGTACCTTTCACCTGTGTTTAATAACAAAAAGGCACAATACACAAATAACCTGTACATAGGGGAGAGGAGCTTACCACGACGTTTCGGTCCGACTTCGACCATTTACAAAGTCCACCTGTCTTCGTTGGAAAGATTTCTAATCCTGAGGACCAAGTTCGTCATACTTGTTTGTTTTCCAGCGCAGTTACGTTCATGCTGTAATATGGAGGCGAGAGCAGCATGGTTGAAATAAGACCTTATTAATACTTCTTGATATGTAGCCACGAATATGATTAGCTTTATTGAGATCACTTAATGTACTGTTGCCTTGACTTTATATTTCTACTAACCAGAACTCCTAAGCCTATTTTTTTTGTTGTTGTATTCAGTTTAAGTTTAAAATTCCATAGTTATTTTGTCCCCAGGATTAGGACCTTACAATTGTCAACATTAAAATGCATCTATCACTTAACCGACCACAACATTAACTTATCTAGATCATTCTAGTGTCATTATTAGAAATTATTAGATGTCCTAATTTAGTGTCATCGGCAAACTAGCTCATGTCGCTATTTGTTCCCTCATCTATGTAATTTACGTAAATCGTGAACATCACTATACCCCACATTCTGTTTTTTACTTATTTATGGAACCTCTCTCTCTCTCTTGTCTGTCAGTCAACTATGACTTTATGCTAGAATCCTGCCAGAAGCCTAGAAATAAAATATTTTCTAACAGTTTTTCAAGCAGAATCCTAGTAATAGATCTTTCACAGCAGAACTCCACCAAATAAATTCCATAATTGATAAATTAGACACATGTGCAACATTTGGGTATCTTTATTGATACCCAAGTCTTCTACCAACAGCCTTCTACCAACGGTCTTCTACCAAGTCTTCTACCAACAGCCTTCTACCAACGGTCTTCTACCAGGTCTTCTCCCAACAGCCTTCTACCAAGTCTTCTACCAACAGTCTTCTACCAAAAGAATTGTGAAAGAATAAACTGTCACCATAATCTTACCTTCCAGTGATATATTAGATATTACCGTCACTGGTTTGGTATCTTCATTCTTTTCTATATCTGTCAAATATTTCATCCGGTCCACTTGATTTATTAATATCCAGCTCTCTAAGTCTTTTATTTTAACTGGGTTGCTAATTACGTCAATATTTAGTCTGGCGGCATCAGGCCTGGGAAAGTTTGAGTCAGGTTCAGCTGTAAATACAGACCCCGAAGGTTGTATTGCGTACAGACGCCATAGTGCTATTATTTATCCTGTTCCCCAGTTATTGCTTGTTAAAGGTTTCTTTTCCTTCTTCTCTCCCGTGACATATTTGAAAATTTCCTTTCTAATATCTTCATCATTTCTGACTTTTTCTCTTTCTTTCTCTCTGTTTTCATATGTAGGTATTATAGTCTTCGAGGTTACCAGTTAAAATTTCTTAAATGTATTTTGTTTTATGCCCATGATCTCTACCAGCTGTACCTTCATCCAGCCCCTTAGAGAGAGAGAGAGATAATCAGACCAGTGGAGACATACATAGACCGGAGACAGTAAATGCAGATTCTGTTAATTAATAAACGTGTTGTATTTAGAGGTAAAAGTTGCAAGTTTGCCAATGTTCTTAGATAAGTGAATCATGGAGCAGACAAAAATGGAGCAGCTTTTAGAGTAAAGTTGGGCAGGCCTTTACAGAGGTGTCCCGGTCCTGACGTCAACAGTTGGCCAGCAAAGCAGTTTTCCTCCGACGCAAAAATATCAGCATTCAGCCATTTTCGATATCATTTATTATGTTTTTTAATGTGGTTTTTTTTTTCGTTTGTGTCATATGTGAACGATTTCATTTTTTTAAGACCTGGTGAGAGGGAAGAAAAAGGGAAAAGGATCTTAGATTGTAAGATGTTTTGGTAAAAACTGTTTCAGCTCACTCATTCAATCATTTCCCGAAGGGCATGATGGCTGGAAGGTTTGAGTGGGTTGGAAGACGTGATGGTTGAGTGGTGGACATGATATAGTCTGTGAGAGTGGAGGTGGAAGGAGTGATGGTTCTGGAGATGGGAAGGGGATGGTTAGAGGAAAGGGGTTCAGGTGTTGTTAGGGTGAAGGTGGGGATACCTGGTGGAAGGAGAAAAGAAGGAAACTGCGTAAGCAGAGGGTAGGCGGGAGGGAGGGTTGGAGGAAGGGTGGGAGGGAGAAAAGGCAGGAGGGAGGGAGGCAACTAAAAAGAAAAAGTAGAAAAGAGAGGCAGGGATTGATGAAGACAGGGAGGGTGGAAGGGATGGAAGAAGAAAGATAATGTGGCATGAATGGGAAAGAGGGAAAGTGACAAGGATGGAAGTAGAATCTGAGAGTGGCACAAATGGACGAAGAAAGAGAAGGGTGAGAGAAATGGAAGAATAGAGGGGAGAGTGGCAAGGACTGAAGAAGAGTGTGAGAGTGGCTGGGACAGAAGAAGAAGAAGAAGAAGAAGAAGAAGAAGAAGAAGAAGAAGAAGAAGAAGAAGAAGAAGAAGAAGAAGAAGAAGAGGAAGAGGAAGAGGAAGAGGAAGAAGAAGAAGAAGAAGAAGAAGAAGAAGAAGAAAAAGAAGAAGAAGAAGAAGAAGAAGAAGAAGAAGAAGAAGAAGAAGAAGAAGAGAGGGAGAGTGTCAGGAAGGGAAAGCGGAGAGGTACGGAGAGAATGGAGGGAGATGAAAGGAAAATAATACTTTATGGGAAGGAGAAGGAACAGAGAAGAGGTAATAAACCGAGAGAGGACAGAAAAAGATACGGATACTTAAAAAATATAAGGAGTAGAAGAAAAGAAGCCACCACAGGAGATACCAGAGAGAAAAGTCACCAGGAGAAGGTAAGAGTAAATAGAACTGATGATAGATCATTCAGTAGGGGGAGGGAGGGAGAGGCAAGATGATTAGTAATTGCAGAGTGAATGGAAATGTGACGACAAAAGAAAAGTAAGGGAGGGATGAAGAGGCTATGGAAGAGGAGAGGGAGGGTGCTGAAGATTCTCACAAGAAGTGCAATGCCCGGATCTCAGAGGCACGAGGACCAAATGCCGATAGTCAATATTGCACGAACTTTCCAACGAAAAGAGAACGGTGGAGAGTCACGGGACAAGTAAACTCAGAGAGAAGGTGAAATCTTACGGCAGGTGAAGTCACGGGGCAGGTGAAGTCACAGGGGAAGGTGAAGTCACGGGGCAAGTGATGTCATAGGACAAATCAAAGAACACCAGTGGTTGAGCAAGGTCACTGGCAAAACTATGGAACAATTCTTCTCCAGGCTGAGGGACTGACCACCTCAAAACTCCGTCTTCAAGAGTGATGGACTGATTACATCGTCTTCACATTTCTACTGCTTCTGCCAACTCTTCTGTGCTCGACTGAAGAAGCCTACTGTGTAGGCGAAACGTTTCGGAATACAGATGCTTAACTCTTGCATGTGTCTTACCAACCTGTGGGAATTGTATACTATGTTAATGTTCACGAATGTAGAGGTACCTAGATATGGATCCAGCTCAAGCAATAGAGAAGTAGAGATTATATGCTCAGTCCATCAGTCTTCAAGTAGCTTTGAGGTAGCCAGTTCCTCAGCTTTGAGAAATATTCAGCGTCATATTCTGGAACTGATCTTCCGCCTGCTGCCTAGACGTAATCCTTCGGAAATAAAGATGTCTAACTGTTACACTTGTGTATTTCTCGTCTCCATGAAGACATTATTATGAAGATAACTAAAGAGATTTAGGATTTATAACTAAATCCTCCAGAGAGATCCAGAAGCTGGAGATAAATACCCTAAGTAGGCCCATGGAACTTAGGCCCAGAGCACTCAAGAACTATAGCAACTGTAGTTTAGCACCTTCAAAGGCCCAGGAAGTAGAATCCAGCTCATTCGTATACTGTAAATATGTATCTGGCAATACACTGAGACAACCAAAGACACACTTCAATACAATATTGTGGCACAATAATGTAACATACCAACAACAATATGAAGAGGTAGACACAGGTGCAACAGCTGGGTATTTTTTATTATGTAGACATGTGCTAACCAACAAAGATACCCACTTATTGTCCACATGTCTCAATTCTTCAGTTTGTCTGTATTATGCACCACTGATGGTACGATACTTGTCACTCAGAGCATCATTAAATCTCATCTTCACAACTAGTTACTACCACTAGCACAATCCTTGGACACTAACTACTTCCACTGGAGAACCCCGTCTACCAGTGACATTGCCTTCACCTGCTGCACCTCATTTAACTCCAATACACAAGACCACTTCCACCCTGTGCCTCGGATTCATGAAGACTACGGTACAAATCACCTGCTGCCAGGATGAGGGACTGATTACCTCATTTTATACGCCTTTAGTTTTCTGTTTTTGTCCCAGTATTGTACTGATAAAGGTACAGGTTGGCAGTTTGCCCAACAAATGAAGATAACCGGTTGATGCACATGTGTCTAATTTAATAGTATTAAGGAATGAATAACTATAGAGGAACAAGAGTCAACGATAGCTTTTGATAATGAATAATAACTATCGAGAATGAGCAGTAACTTTCGGGAGTGAACAATAACTTCTGGAAGTGAACAATAACATAATATGAAGACTAACTTTTTTGAAGTGAACAGTAAATTCTGGGAGACAATAATAACTTCCGGAAGTAAACGATAACTTCCAGAACCGAAGTTAGGAAAAAAAAACTGTTGGGGAGCAATAAGTTGCGGAAAACAATAACAACTTCCGGGAATGAACGTTAATTTCCGGAACGGATAAGAGCTTCAGGAAGTGAACAGTAACGTCCCGGAGTGAACGATACCTTGCGGTGCTGAGCCGCACGTGTTCCAACTTCAACAATAATTTCATTCTTCAGAATTCCCTACCAAAAATTTGACGAGGCTCAAATTTCTTTGCAAACTAATTAATACGACCGTAATTCTTCCCAGCATGTTTGACCTGAATTTGTTCACCTTTCGATTTGCACCATTTCAGAATTTTTTTAATATTAAACAAAACACACACACGCACAGGCGGGGCCAGGAGCTGTGACTCTACTCCTGCAACCACAAATAGGTGAGTATGTGTGTGTGTGTGTGTGGGGTGCAAAATAAGCCAAACCGGCGATGTGGTCCAAAAATCCAAAAGTATTTTCTGCCGAATATGCAGAGTGAAACCGCTTTTTGCCATAAATCTACAACAAACAGCCTGAGCATAGCTAAAAATTATGTACCATTAATTTTATATAAAATTAAATAAATGTAGAATATATATGATATTTAATCGTATTTGTCAAGAATAATTTCATTAGGTCAGGTGAGGTCTCTAAGTTAGGTTAGGTGAAGTCTCTAAGTTAGGTTAGGTGAGGTCTCTAAGTTAGATTAGGTCGAGGTCTCGAAGTTAGGTTAGGTGAAGTCTCTAAGTTAGGTTAGGTGAAGTCTCTAAGTTAGGTTAGGTGAGGTCTCTAAGTTAGATTAGGTCGAGGTCTCTAAGTCAGGTTTGGTCCAAAAAATATTTGTATACTTGCACAGAATAGGAATGTATGTTACATTCATATCTGCCAGGATCACAATGATCGTGACAGCACATGCAATAATCTTATTACAGATACAGTGCATCTAGAAATGTAAGCATCAAGCCAACTATGTGATATGATTAGGAGGGTAGATCAAGCATCTCTTTGACAAGATTAGAAGGGAAGATCAAGCCATAGCTATGACACGATTAGGTAAGAAGGATCAAGCCATCTCTGTGACACGATTAGGAGGTAAGATCTAATAAGTGCAATAATAAATAATCCCTCTATGAAACTATCTAGAGTGCTAATAAACAAGTCATTTCTCTGTAAAAAGATCTAGAATGCTCAACAAGATTTCTCTGTGACAAAATTTAGAAAGGTTAGCAACAAGCCACCTTTCTGTGACGGTTTCTAGAGAGCCTAGCAATAAGTCTCTTTTTTTGAGACAAGATCTAGAACGCTCAGCAATATGCCACCTCTTTGTGACAGAGTTTTAAGTAATAAGCAACAAAACATCAATCACGCTTTGCTTAGATCTAGATTGCTCAGAGTGAAGCCATCTTCTCTCCTTGGAAAAAAACGTCTAGAGTCCCTAACAACAAGCCATCCCTCTGTGTCAAGATTTATAGTGCTCAGCAAAAAAAAAAAATGTCTCTGTTTTAAGAGTCAAGGTTCTGCAGTAAACCACAAATTCCAACTGAGTGTGACTTTTTAAAAGTCATGACTTAGATATATAGTGAAACCGTAAGTAGTTGGCCTAATGTGAATGAGGTCCTTTATTTTAAATATTTTCAAAAAAGATAAAATGTTTTCTCGCTTCTACTCTATTATAAATTTAAATCACGGAACTAAATGGGCTTATTTTTTTTCTATTAACTTTTGAAATGGTTCCCATCTCTCTTTTCAGATGGTGACAATGTCTACGATTATTATTATTATAATCAAGGGGGAAGCGCTAAACCCGTAGGATTATACAGCGCCCAGGGGAGGGGGGATGTGGAAGGCATTCAGGCTTAATTCGGGGAACTGGAGCACAGATCCAATTCCCTAAATCAAGAGCCCCTCCCCAACATCAAGGAACCTTCCATGAGGGGACAATGTCTACAAGACCGACTATTTGGATTCTTTCTTCATAGAACACTACTTTCAAATATTTTATGTACAGTTTAATATAGAAAGTGACATTGGTATGGCAATTAAAACTAATGTTATATTTCTGCCGAGAGTATTCTTCGGTTTTAAGAAATTAACGTATTTTACAAGGACTTTCGAAAATAGGAAGCCAATATCTATGGATAACCTTTTCGTGATTTGGGACTGAAAGTGCTATTTTTCTGTTAATATATTCTTATTATACCACATTGGTTTTCATAATTTACACAGAGAGAACTTAATGCTTCTGTCCTTACCTATCTGTCTATCTGTCTGTCTGTCTGTCTGTCTTTGTTATGAAGGTTTAAACCTTCACCGTAAACTCTTGAGGTATTAAAGGCAGAACGATGCTGAGCCCAGGTTGGATATGATCAGTGTTGAATGATTTCTTTATGCTGTCTCAGATAAAATGTTTCTTCAGTTCGACTTTTATCTGTGGGTTCATGACATCTTACATATTTCTCAAGAAGCTGGCATGTTTTACTCATTCCATTCTTCAGATAAAGTTGTAGAGTAATTCTCACAGAATATATACAATATTATTAAATTTTGTATATTTTAATTTAAATAGCTAATACCACTCAATCTGATAAATAAGACACGTTTGCAACACTAGGAATATTCACTGACGAAACGTTTCGCCTGCGCTGCAGGCTTCATCAGTTGGAAAGCATGGATGGCTCAGAATCCTGGAAATATAAACGTTGAATTAGAACTAAAAGGAACTCACAGGTAAAGATCCACTAGAGGTGAGGGGGAAGTGGGGATAGTTGAAGAATAGATGGGGAGAGGAAAGAATTACAGATAAAGGACAATTTCCAGGATTAAACTCGGCAGCAATTAAACGCTGGTTGAAGGGTCAAAGGATGTGTAGAGGTAATCAGTCCATCACCCTAAGAAGAAGATGACAGGTCTTCTAGGATATAGCAGAAGCGTATGGGAGAGAGCCTTATATACAGGAATGAAATGTACGGGCTGGAGTTTTGAGACTCTATGACCGCGGGTTCAATCCCGGCCGGGGGTGTGGTTTATGAAGTCACAGGTGAGTTGGGTACACAAGTCGGTGGAAGAATAGTGCCTACACTTTGAAAAAGGGATGAGGATGAAGCGGACAAGAGGATCATCTCAACTGTGATGTCGGCACTCTTCTGCCAAGATAGTGAATGGGTGAGTGACAGTGAAAGCGCTTCTTTGTCGGGTCACCTTACCTAGGTGGGAGACGGCCGGAGTGTTAAGCACACACACACACACACACACACACACACATACACACTGCTGGCTGTTGTTAGGTAGGTCTATCTCAAAAACACAACACCTTAGCAGGTACCTATACAATCTAGTTTTTAAAGGTATCCAAAGTTGTCTCGTCAGTGGCGCTACTTGAAGGTTCATTCCTCTCATCTGCAACACTGTCGATAAAACTATGTTTCCCTATATCATTTCTAAATCAAAACTTGCCAACTTGAATCCAGTGCTGCGAGTCTTCTTAGTTATCTATTTGCATACCTTATGTCCCTTTCATAAATTCCCGTTTTCCATTTGTACGCTTCAGTCACATGTATCTAATTCTACGCCTTTCCAGAGAATTTAGCACTTAAACATTTAGCCTATCAAAATCTGTTTTTTTCAGTGCATTTATGTTCATTCTGTAATTGGGAGACAAGAATCGAGCATTGTGCTCTAAATCAAGCCTTAACAAAGATATATAAAATTTAAATTTAACATGAGAACTTCTATTATTAATGCTTGTGGCATGCAAAGAGTACGTAACCTTTATTCGGCGCATGTACACACCCTCATTTACAGGCTATCTCCCCCAACCAGCGAACCAGGTAACTAAGAGTTGACGATGGGGCCCCGTCGTTCAACTAGTGACCAGGTTCCAGCCAATAAGAAGATGGTTTTGGCAATCGCAGAGGTTATGTGGGTACCACTCTCCTGTCTGCCCTTGTTATTCCCATTCTAGAGCTGGTTGAAGCACGGTCTGCTCTCTTGTGGCTTCTATTCTGCCTTGCTTACCGTGGAGTGCACTAATACCTATCACTGTACATAGTGTATATAGTGTACTTATTGCTGTTCTAAATTGGTGAAGGATAATATAAGTCAAAACCTTTCTGCTGTGTTTATTTTGCTCCCTTTACACCCAGGATAACAGGCCATTTGGACTCCTGGGTTGTAATAATGCTTCTTAATAAAAGCCAAGATTCTATTAGGTTCAGTGCAAACACTTTCGTACTGTTGCCTTGGCTTTCCTTATCTGATAATTAGAACTCCTAAATCTTTTACAAGTACAGCTTGATAAAAATCTACACTATTTTATTCTCGTGTATTTTGGTTATTTCTTCCCCCTCCCCCCACCCACTTCTCTGACAACAAAGTCGGTTAGCTAATCTGAATTACATTAATTACATTAATTTCATTATCGCTTTGGACTTTTCCAATACTTCTCTTGTAAATTTATTAGACTGGTCGCAAGGTGACACTCTTGTCTTATGATTCCATTAAATGCTTTTCTTTTTACCCATGAGATGTTTAAGCTTATTGTTTATCCATTCGTGTTTTGTCTGATTTCTGCATTAAGCATATATGCAACTTTGGTTGCTTGTAAAATGCATTTAAAAAATGTGCTGACAACGATTTCCTTCTTTCCGTTCAACTTCCTTCACTATAATCTTGAGTCAGGTTACCCCAGTTTACGCTAGCCACGTAATCCCTCAGTACAAAATTCCATGGAATATTCAAACTAAGTGAATTGGGACTATTTTCTCCAAGTTCCTCGTTAACCTTAAGATTATTCATCAAGGATTCTTTGTGTGCCAGAACAATATCAAACAGGTTATTTGGTCCTGTTGTTTCTGTCACTAACTGCTTATAATAGCAGTCCAGTTTTAATAGCAGTCACATAGATTCAGTATGTCTTTTATACCTTCACTGCTGATGCAGCAGTTTGAATTTTCTCTAAAGTTCATCTATATTTCCTGTTGATACAATAATTCTTAACTCTAGTACATTTCTGGCTATCCTACAATGTTTATAATAAAGTGGAAGAGTTATTCCCTCGTGTCACTCCACTGCTATTTTATTTGTACACTAATATCTCTGCTTTCATCATTAATTTACTACGTTGTCGTGTTTTATGAACGTTCTCCTAAATTACCTTGTCAATAAATAACAAAAAAAGGCACAATACCGTGACTGGAACGATACACAAATACACAAATAGTCCAAGTCGGACCGAAACGTCGTCGTAAGCTCCTCTCTTCTATGTTTACCTTGTCAACTTTAGCACCTTCCATCTCTAGTGCTGCATCCCTTTTGCTTCCCCTACACTCCCTTACCTCTATCTTCTATCAGTTAAAAGTATGCAACTCGTTAACGGTCCCCTCGGCTGAGCTGGCCAACATTGTTACTCATGCCCCAGAGAGATGCACCCCATCCCTTGCATACAAGTCATGTTTACCATAGAATTAATCCCTTTTGTGAAGCTGACAACGCATGAGACACGTGGCATTACGGCAATTTGCGCTTTTGTCTCTCTCTGATCATTCGTTGTATTTCCCAGAGTACCTAGCGCCGTTCACTATGATAATCATGCTTATAATGAAATAAATCACGTCCAAGTCAATACCTCCTTGCATCTACCGTAAGGCCTGAAGCGGCGAGATTGCGAGGTGTTTGACCGTAGCACTCCACGTCACGAATGGGTCTTTGAAGATTTTCAACCTCATCTCGACGAATGATAAAGCTGCCAAGCCATTCTTGTCAACTTCCCTTTAGCACTTGGACCCTATGTTTCGCTCACTCAAGTTCATGGTCAGACAATACCCAACGATGTAACTCACGTGTAATATACAACTCCACGCTGACGAGAGATGAGAAAAGGAAACAATAGTGTTGCAGCTCATCAGCAGACATGAGAAAAATTAATACTACTTAACAAGGCCTGTGAGCTCCCCTCCTTCCTTCCTCAGCCTGATTACCTGATCCTTGACTATTGTTGTCCTCCTGATGTGATTGTAGAACAACCTTGGGTCAGATTTGACTTTTATTGCTATGTAATTCTCTTATTGCTGTAAAATAAATCAAGAATGTCGATAATGCATGAAAGATTTTTTCTTCAGATAATCCTTGTTTAAGGCCTACTTTTATTGGGAAATAATCTCCCTCCCTCTCCTACATACTCTAACCTGAACCTCACTATCCTCGTAAAACCTCTTCACTGCTTTCAGTAACCTACCTCCTATTCCATACGTTTGTAACATCTGCCACATTGCCCCCCTATCCACCCTCTCATACGCCTTTTCCAAATTCATAAATACCACACAATACTGTTCACTTATATGGTTCACTGCAAACACCTGGTCCACACACCCCCTACCTTTCCTAAAGCCTCCTTGTTCATCTACTATCCTACTCTCCATCTTACTCTTAATTCTTCCAAT
>NC_091315.1:31934115-31951615 GCF_038502225.1 Cherax quadricarinatus
GAGCTACGTTGTGAGTAAACCAGGTAATACTCCCGAGCTACGTTGTGAGTAAACCAGGGTATACTGGTTTACTTATAACGATTCTGTATTTTACATATACACATGTCAAGTGAGATGAAGAAAGTCTGCTCACAAGAAAGAAGATGAGTCAGGTTGTGAAAAACACAATGCGAGTCAATTCCCTCGAAACAGTAACTCGCATGATCCCATGCAGACGAGATTCCACAGGGAAATATTAAGTAATAATAAACTACATGAGAGTTTTCAGCGGGAAATAAAGTAAGAAGCCAGGCGTCTATATACATATGACTAACTGTAGTTAGGGAACACAACTCATTAGAAGCCCCAAGACACTTAAGCCGTGATAGTTCCTGGGAGGCATAAATCATGAAGAGACTCGGTACACATTATCATATATACGTCCAAAGAGATAATTCACGGTAAGTTATAAGAGACATTACTCCCGTTAAGTGCTGGCTGATATTATTTACGACCCTAGGAGACATTACGCGTGATAGGTGCTGGAGAATCAATCCTGATAAAAGTAGTGCCAGATAAACCCCAGGAGATAACACAATGTACTCTGGGAGACATTAATAATGACAGTTTCCCCATTTCACTTGGTCGATACTTCATTACTGAAAAGCAAGATAGCATTCACACAAAGTACTCACTCTAGAGTAGAACTCTCCCCTGCACTCACCTCAGGAAGGCATTAACTCACTTGACTCACCATTTTGTTATGAAATCCTGGCTAATGGAGAAGATCTTCTCGGTGGTGTTGGAAGAAGTAGTGGAGTTCCCATCCAATTCCTCCAACAAGCCGGCATCGTCCTCCTCGAGGGCCCAGGGAGATTCCATCTCGAAGGTCTCTTGCGGAAGTAGCTATGCGTGAAGGTCTCTCCAGGGAGAGTTATTATACTAAGGCTCTTAGTCTGCTTTGGAGGTTCTTTAGCGGTCAGGCGTCTGGTTTAAATTGGCTATCGTGTAATCCTTATCACTATCCAGCCAGTTAAGAGCCTCTTGGACTGCCTGACCACTGCCTCGGGACCTCCTCCTCCAGGAGGCCAGCGGCTGGAGGTAAGCGAGCCAAGTCTTCCGCAGGAGACCTCAGCAGGTGAGACACTTACACACCCACACACAACACACTTATACCTTTGCACATTCACTTCATATTTTTCATGACTTATTTTATATTAATTTTAAAAACTATGATAGGCTAATTCTAAGATTACAGTTCTGGATTTTTTTTTTACTATCGTTTACATCACTGAGTAATAATTAAATATTTATACATCGAATATATTTTCTGAGAGGAAGACTCGGTCGCCGGCTCTGGTAACGATGATGGTCTTCAACAGAGCAAGCGATACGTCTGGAACTCACTCCCTCATCTTCAACCAAACGCTCCACATCACCAAAAAACCTCTAAAGGTCATTCTGGCTCTTTATAAGGTCAGGTGAGGTCAGCAGTTGGGAAGCGGCGCGTCTCCGTTGAGGTCTCTGAAGCCTCCACAGTCAACGCTGGATACCACCTTGGGTCGTGTGAGATGTTGAACTCTCACATGGCCCACTGCTTAAAGAGCTGTAGCCTTCCACTAAGAGACCCCTGGACTGAGACCACTGGGCAGAGATCACTGAAAATGACCCCCCCCCCCACAGGCGGGTAACTCCCCCCACGTGATGGTGGCGGCCTCAGGAGCGCGCGCGGGGACCCATGGCCCAGTGAGGTCGGAGCAGCGAGTGAGGGAGAAAGCCCTGCTCTAGCCTGGGACACACGCCTGCGCTCTCATCTCCGTCTCTCTCTCTCTCTCTCTCCCTCTCTAGGTTTCGCTCCTCTCTCTCTCTCTCTCTCTTTTCCCTGGACGTCATCTTCTCTCACTTCATCTTCCTGTTCTCCATTTCTCTCAGTCACACCGCATGTTGCGCTTTAACATCCTTCTCTTTAAGTGCGTTTTTGTATTTTGACATGTAGCCGTTTTATGGATTTATTTCCCACTCTTTCGTAGTATATGCTTGTAGGTACATATAACATTGGTTTAAGGGCTACATCCTAAGTATATGAAATATATTTCGGTACAAGGATATGTACAAAAGTGTGAATCTGTACAAACTTGTATATGCTGTGAATTCAATTTGATTCCAATCTTGCGGATCAAAGTATTCTTGGCCAATGGTTAACAAGGTATATGTAGTCTTGATGAATCTCGTATAGTCGATAGGTTTTAAGGCCATTTAACAAAAAAAATCATTGTAAACTGCTTAAAAAAAATGAGTTTCTCTTGCATTCTTAATTTCGTGAATTATTTTGTTTTGCCCAACTTTCCAGGATATTAAGAAGTACACTCTTCCACGAGCCTAGTTGTTAGTAGTTGTCCTGTAGTAGCTGTCTTGTAGTAGGTGTCTTGTAGTAGTTCTCTTGTAGTTGTCTTGTAGTAGGTGTCAGTAGTTGTCTTGTAGTAGGTGTCAGTAGTTGTCTTGTAGCAGTTGTCGGTATTTGTCTTGTAGCTGTCGATAACTGTTTTGTATTAGTTGTCTTGCGTAGACATCGCATTTTTTCACATGTATTTTCTTACTGAGCTTTATTGTGGGATTTACGTACTTGCAGAATTATAAAGTATCAGAAAACTTAAAGTTGGGGAACTCCTTGTCGTTCAGAGGTGTAGCAAGAGAAAGATGGCAGGACTCTGGTCTCTTGTGGTTTCGATGAGCCTCGAAACCTCTTTGATATACCTCATAGTGTACTTTTTCCAGGGGCCTTGGGCCTCTTATCCTATTGTGATGAAATGATGCTGGTAGTCCAAGTTCCTGTACTTATCGAGCTTGTGTCCCTCCCTGTGATCAGCAACACTATCCTACTCACCTGCACTAAATGGAATGTAGGTGTCGGTCAGGCAGAATCACAGGAATAGTTTTATGACACCAATCTACTGAACTTCCAGGGATAAAATGATCGCAACATGACGTATCAGGGTGCTAGCAAGGATTTTCTTGATCTCATTAACTTAATTATTAGCAGTTTAAATCGTGCAGGCTATTTTGTTTAGATAACACTTTGCCACAGATACAATTGTATGCAGAGCGAATAGGGGCAGCGAAATAGGGAGTGACTGTCATGTAAAGATTCTGTGGGTAAAGACGTGTGCCTATTACAAAGTTGGGAATTACTACAGCAAAATCACCCGAGTGAGGTGCATTCATTGCAAAGCAGTGAGCTCTGTTACTTACAAAGCTTGCACCCTCTAACTTAACTGCAGAAACCTATTTCATGATGGGGCTGACCGAAGTGGATTTTTTGATACCCAAAGTTCTAGTTAGTCTTGTTGTCTATACTGATAGTGTATTCAATACTGATACAAGTAATGTAGCTGGGGTCATCCATCCACGTCAAAATGCCTATATGCTATGGAAGAATTTCCTGAACCAAATCTTTAGAGCCACTGGAGAAGGAGAAAAAGAAGCCATTCAATCTGAAAGGCTGAACATAGTCCCATTCCGCCTAATTTGTAAGGAACTCTGGCTTATTCCCACTGACTCGTCCAGAGTCAAGTTTAAGGTTTTACCTTATACCTACGCTACACGTCAGAGCGACAGCCAGCGATGCTGACAACTACACAATGAAGTCTTAGTAATTACATCAATAGCATACCACAACGATGAACGTTGTAAAGTTAGCACGATTGTGAGCTGCAACACAGTTGGAGATCTTGTCCCGGCTCCACACTGATAAAGTAAAGCTCTTTTCCCAGAGTCATCAATGAATATGAGATAAGCATAATAAACAATCGTAATAAACTCGAAATAATTGTCTGGGACTCGAATGGGCAGCGGCAGCCAGCGACGCTGACCACTACACGTTGAGGACTACTTAATGAGATCCGCAGTGTGCTACAGAGGTCAGCGTGGTATATCTTCATTAAGAGCTCATGGTGTAATGGTCAGTATCGCGGCTCTCACTCTGGAGTGCCGCGTCCGAATCCCCGGAAATCTGTAGTGCCTAAGATTGTATATTACGGTTATTTTAATTTAATCTCTCTCTCTCTCTCTCTCTCTCTCTCTCTCTCTCTCTCTCTCCATCTCGAGAAACTCGTGATCATTCAGGTTATTAAATTTCTTATTTCCTCTGGTTTTAGAGGAGAAAATCCTCTACAGTTTTTTTTTCTATCAAAGCATTTTTCTAGTACAAGACTCTTGTACAACTGTGACTATTACATCAAGTGTATTTTTGAATCTGATCGACTCCACTATTTACTATAACGTTAAATAGCTGGAGATTCTTAATAGATCGTGTGAATGTGACTCTAAGTTCTAACTGCTTCTTGAGACTTTTCTCTGCAATCATAGTGCTTGCTTCCGCCTAAATTTAAGGGGCTCGGACTAATAATCTTCAAGCAAGATGATGCTTGAGGCTAGATTCATTTGTATTTAGTGATTTGAGCACAAGAGCCATGATTAAATTTTCATAATTAACGTGCAGACAGACGGAAAGTTATTAAGAAAAATACAAATGAAGGAATACAGTAGGAGTTTTCACAACTATCCAAAACGATTGAAAAAATAATGAATGAAGGTAAATGCTAAAATTTACCAGCATCAAATTTAAGGTACAGAAAATGAGTATAAGAAGAGGCCGGATATAATAAACCATGTGGATGAAGAACTTAAATAATCCGTAAAACTACAATATAACTTCGACTGACTTCACTGGTGGTTTATCTGGAGAGAGTTCCGGGGGTCAACGCCCCCGCGGCCCGGTCTGTGACCAGGCCTCCTTAGGTCAGTGTCCCAGGATGCGACCCACACCAGTCGACTAACACCCAGGTACCCATTTTACTGATGGGGAACATAGACAACAGGTGGAAAGAAACACGTCCAATGTTTCTACTCTGGCTGGGAATCGAACCCAGGCCCTCACCGTGTGAAGCGAGAGCGTTAACCACCAGGCCACCTGCCAGAGTTCAATCTGAGCAAGTGAAACTTTATAATTATTATGGAAGGCGAAAGAAACTGTGAACTGAGGCTGAAAACCTTAATAAAGGTGGACAGTGGGTCTATTATAGTAATGAGAATAGCGAAATTGACCGCAAATACAAAGATTAGAGGCAGCGAGACGTGCTCAACTAGAACTGCCTTTACGAATCTCAACAACGAATTACTTATGATCATAAACACAACTTACCACAGAGTATTAAGTTTCTGCTTTGATCCATTTCCTGAACAAGAATATGAACTAGAGAAAGTTAAGAAATATGCAGCAGGACTGGTCTCAGACCTGAGAGGGATAGCTTACAAAGAAAGGCTGCAAGAATTAAAGTTAATGGCTATAGGGAAAATAACTAGAGTAGATGTGATAATCTATAATATACTCAGACAGCTTGAAAAACGGAGAGAGAAAACAAGAAAACACAACTACAAGTTAGACTAGTAGAATGTCTACAGTAGTTGCGGCGAAAATAGACATTAGGGTCGTCATGATTTCAAGGATAGATACGACAAGACTCACTAGGTACAATCCTGATGAAATTAGTTGTATAAGGTTTAAATGCCTGACAAGGAGCTGATGTTCAACCCAGTTATCAAAATTAAGTGAATACAAATAGATAATCTTACACACACATACATACACACATACATACACACACACGCGCACACACACACACACACACACACACACACACACACACACACACACACACACACACACACACACACACACACACACACACACTCACACACACACACACACACACACACACACACACACACACACGCACGCACACGCACGCACGCACGCAAGCAGAGCCATGTTGGCATAAACACAACTTTAAAGGAGCTCATAATCTCTGTGCAAAATATGAGAGAAATGCGCAGGCAAACATTCCCTTTAAGTCCTGTGTTCGTGGAAATTCCGGTTTCTCTTGTGCTTCCCACTCCCACTCACACATACCACTCCCACTCACATCCCACTCAGCCTGACACTCCTGTTCCCACTCTACCAGCCACTCCACAGTCAAAGATTACAGAATAATACTTTTTAACAAAGCAGATGTTGCATTTATTTATTTTATCAGCTAAGATTTGAACCAGTTCATTTTGTACTTACTTCCCAAGCTAATGAACAGGTGTGACACTGGTTAATCTTCTAAACATGGTTATTCATACCTGCATGGAGTCTACCTGGAGGGTATTCCTGGGATCAACGCCCCCTTGACCCGGTCCATGAACATGCCTCCCGGTGGATCAGGGCCTGATCAACGAGGCAGATTTTGTATAGCGTGATTATTAGGTAAATCAATAAGTCTTTCAGTGATATGTTGCCACCTCCTCCCTCCTTACGAACCCTAGCCTCAGTTGTCGTACTCTTGGTCTAACCTTTCCCTGTCCTACACTGACGTGCCACCCACCTCTAGGCGTCACGTTTTGTCTTACCACCAATATGTTGCTATTTTAATAATAGAGAAGTCTTCCTCAATAAAGGTATTTATTATAAGCATCCATTCCTTTCTTAGTTATTAAGTTTTTGTAATATTACCTGGATTAGGTAACTTTATTTAAGTTCACCCTGATGTTGACGTCCTTGGGTAGCGCTGGGTAGCTAGTGGGTAGCGCTGGGTAGCTAGTGGGTAGCGCTGGCACTGGGTGTAAGTCGTTTGTCTGTGAGATTGTTTACAGAGGTATAATTTCAGCTTTGCCTCTTGGCCACCCTAGGAGCTACCCTGGTGTCTGGTAAGGTATGTGGTCAGCTAGAGAGTTTCTGTAACTCATTTGACTACTGGTTTCTCGATTGTCGCATCATTTTATGGTTTATTGTGTTCTGTTGGGCTTTTGTAGCTGTTACCTCTCTTGATTTGACCACCCCATGCCTTTATTAATTTATTTTAAATATGTTTTGAAATCGCAGTCTTTTACAACGCTTAACTAATTTACTTTACCTTAATAATAATCGCTTTTCTTTCTTCCGTCAGCGTGTCAGGTTCAGAGTGTGACCTTCGTGGATCAAGAAGAGATACCTAGCTACAGCAAATGGACTGTGTATACATTTTATTATTCATTATTATTTCTTCTGTGGAAGCCACCTTTGCTTTCAACAGCAAGGATATCAGAATTACTGTGGACAGTGTTAAGAGCCTTATTAAGACATTTGAGAATCAGTACGAGTACACATCCTCTACCTTTTTTATTCACCATACCATTTGTGGCTAACACAGAATTAAGTCTGTTTGACCTCTGACGTTTCACCTCTCTACTCCATGTCTGAGTGACTTGTACCCTCATTATATAGGTGCGTGTACTTATTAAGCGTCCAAAGGTGAAGCCGTCTCAGTTGTAGACTAATGATGATCAATCATCAGCTTCAGTAGATTTGTCATCAATAGTTGCAGCAAAAGGCTTGTCAAGAAACAGGACAAGTGCTTCCTGAAGCGGGACTAACATGATGAACCACGGCTGGAGCTTTTCATCATCTGACCTAAAATTTCCGATGGAATAGTAGCAGTGTCACCTCGGTAGTTCATAGGTCTCAGTGAATCAGTACATATTGCCACAGCTGCTGAGTTCACTGTCCTGTTTAAGCTTATTTAATTTTTCATGTTTTGCTTCAATTACAAAATTTGGTATTATGAATTTTGTTCTTTGTTATAATTATCACTATAATTATAATCTTTGAATTTACTACCATGTTGAGGCCATCATGGTTTAAATAGAGATAATTGGATTTTCCACGAAGATCCACAATTCCATTTCTCAAAATTTTGATCAAGAATGTACTTTCTGGTTCTGTGTGTGTGTGTGTGTGTGTGTGTGTGTGTGTGTGTGTGTGTGTGTGTGTGTGTGTGTGTGTGTGTGTGTGTGTGTGTGTGTGTGTGAAGGAAAACCGCCCAGGGACATAGATGAGATTTCGCTAACAGTTTAAGGTTGACAAAATGCAAATAAATTCTGTGTCGTGGAAATCTTTGTATATAAATCGTTTCCGAAGTCAATAAAAGACGCAGCCAAAAAATATCAAATTGAAAAACTTTTACCAAAACCCAGACCGAGAGAATTTCTTCTTTCTGGTCATATTGAAGACCGTTGAGATGAGTGTGGTGATGGTAATACTGCTGGTGACCACGTGGTGACCTTGTGGTGACCCCGTAGTGATGGTCGTACTGCTAGTGACCCCGTGGTGATGGTAATACTGCTGGTGACCACGTGGTGATGGTGATACTGCTGGTGACCACATGGTGATGGTAATACTTTTGGTGATCACGTGGTGATGGTAATACTTCTAGTGACCACGTGGTGATGGTAATACTTCTAGTGACCACGTGGTGATGGTAATACTGCTGGTGACCACGTGATGATGGTAATACTTCTGGTGACCACGTGGTGATGGTAATACTGCTGGTGACCACGTGGTTACCTTGTGGTGACCCCGTAGTGATGGTAATACTGCTGGTGACCACGTGGTGACCTTGTGGTGACCCTGTCGTGATGGTAATACTGGTGGTGACCACGTGGTGATGGTAATACTGCTGGTGACCATGTGATGATGGTAATACTTCTGGTGAACACGTGGTGATGGTAATACTGCTGGTGACCACGTGGTGATGGTAATACTTCTGGTGACCACGTGGTGATGGTAATACTGCTGGTGACCACGTGGTGACCTTGTGGTGACCCTGTAGTGATGGTCGTGCTGCTGGTGACCCCGTCGTGATGGTAATACTGCTGGTGACCCCGTGGTGATGGTAATACTTCTGGTGACCACGTGGCATTGATAATACTGCTGGTGACCACGTGGTGATAGTAATACTGCTGGTGACCAAGTGGTGACCTTGTGGTGACCCCGAAGTGATGATAATAGTGACGGCAACCAAGTGGTGACCTTGTAGTGACCCCGTGGTGATGATAATTTTGTTGATGACCCTATTGTGTTGACCCTATTGAGATGGCAATACTGCTGGTGACCTTATGGTGACCCCCGAAGTGATGGCAATACTGCCGGTGACCACATGGTGATGGAAATAATGCTGGTGACCAAGTGGTGACCTCGTGGTGACCTTGCTGTGACCCGAAAATTCGTGAATACTTTCCACGTACCATGAGAAAGTGAACATCACAAACACTGGATGTTGTACACTGTTAAAGTCATTATTATTGTCACTATTTTGCAGGATATGCAATAACTCGTTCGCAATTTTATGCAACAATTCGTTGCATTAATTCTTCTATTTTGTTTCAGATTCTAGGTATTAATTCCCTCTTTAAATTCCATTGAATGAAAAAAAATAATTAACTTTAATCTTATCCTGGAGAGAACATTATATGGTACAAAATTTATTACGTTAAAAGTAATTATTCTGTATTAGGTTGAAAGTAATCATTCTGGATCTTGGGCTGATTTAATGTAAGAAATTTTATTTTCTCCAGCTGTTTGTCTCTGGAAATATAATTACTGATGTTTCTGTGCGGCCTGGTCACAGACCGGGCCGCGGGGGCGTTGACCCCCGGAACTCTCTCCAGGTAAACTCCAGGTAACGTATTTGTTTAATGAAAATTAAGCAATGATTTCAATAGTAAGACTGCAAATAACTGAAGAAAATAATATAAAATATTGAGTAATTATGATTTTTTAATTTTTCTGATAAAATAATTGTTATGAAGAATGGAACTGAAAATCTGGAGGAGTAATTAAAATTGTGACTGTGATTAAATCAAGTAATTACTCTATCCTGCTACTGGTGGCACCGTTATGGCCCCAAGTAATTACTCTATCCTGCTACTGGTGGCACTGTGATGGACCCAAGTAATTACTCCATCCTGCTACTGCTGGCACCGTTATGGCCCCAAGTAATTACTCTATCCTGCTACTGGTGGCACTGTGATGGACCCAAGTAATTACTCCATCCTGCTACTGCTGGCACCGTTATGGCTCCAAGTAATTACTCTATCCTGCTACTGGTGGCACTGTGATGGGCCCAAGTAATTACTCCATCCTGCTACTGCTGGCACCGTTATGGCCCCAAGTAATTACTCCATCCTGCTACAGGTGGCACCGTTATGGCCCCAAGTAATTACTCCATCCTGCTACTGCTGGCACCGTTATGGCCCCAAGTAATTACTCCATCCTGCTACTGCTGGCACCGTTATGGCCCCAAGTAATTACTCCATCCTGCTACAGGTGGCACCGTTATGGCCCCAAGTAATTACTCCATCCTGCTACTGCTGGCACCGTTATGGCCCCAATTTGTTATTCCATCCTGCTACTGGTGGCACCGTTATGGCCCCAAGTAATTACTCCATCCTGCTTCTGCTGGCACCGTTATGACCCCAAGTAATTGCACCATCCTGCTACAGGTGGCACCGCAATGGCCCCGAGGCAGTGGTAACAGGTTTGGGGAGCCCCTGGTCGGTGCAGCTGTCAACAGCTGTGTCATTATTTGTTCACTCCGTGAGAAAACATTTTTATTGATACTGATGATGGTGGTAATATCGTCAGTGATTATTTCGACTGTATGCACAACTTGTTGGTCGATTGTTGGCAGTGGTTCTGGAGATTGTGGTAATTTAACTAGCTTGTCAGTATGCTGGCAGTGATGTCTGTATCCAGGACTGGTTGACTGATTGTTGACAAATGGTCTTAGGACATTGTCATGGTATTTAAAATACGTTAGATTAAGTACGTGGTTAGCGCACTGTCCTGTGAGGTTTAGCAGATGAGTTCGAGTCCTACCCGTTCATTATTTGTTTGCAGTAGTGTTATTATTTTGTTATTACTTGTTATGAGTATCTATGTGATGTATTTGTTGAGTTGGTGTTCACAGTGGTACTGAAGATATTCCTGATTTAAGTAACTTATACACCGAAGTGGCACTAATACTCCATAGATAAGTGGCACTGACACACCAGAACTTTGTGGCATCTGTTACACAAGATCCTAGTGGCACTGATACAATAGAGGAAGTGGCTCTGTTACACAAGATCCTAGTGGCACTGATACAACAGAGGAAGTGGCTCTGTTACCCCCAGAGGTAAGTGGCTCTGTTGCCTCAGAGGTAAGTGACTCTGTTGCCTCAGAGGATAGTGGGTCTGTTGTCTCAGAGGTAAGTGGCTCTGTTACCCCAGAGGTAAGTGGTTCTGTTACCCCAGAGGTAAGTGCCTCTGTTGCCTCAGAGGTAAGTGGCTCTGTTTCCTCAGAGGTAAGTGGCTCTGTTATCCCAGAGGTAAGTGGTTCTGTTGCCTCAGAGGTAAGTGGCTCTGTTTCCTCAGAGGTAAGAGGCTCTGTTACCCCAGAGGCAAGTGGCTCTGTTGCCTCAGAGGTAAGTGGCTCTGTTGCCTCAGAGGTAAGTGGGTCTGTTGCCTCAGAGGTAATTGGCTCTGTTGCCTCAAAGGTAAGTGGGTCTGTTCCCTCAGAGGTAAGTGGCTCTCTTGTCTCAGAGGTTAGTGGCTCTGTTGCCTCAGAGGTAAGTGGCTCTGTTGCCTCAGAGGTAAGTGGCTCTGTTGCCTCAGAGGTTAGTGGCTCTGTTGCCTCAGAGGTAAGTGGGACTGTTGCCTCAGAGGTAAGTGGCTCTGTTGCCTCAGAGGTAAGTGGGTCTGTTGCCTCAGAGGTAAGTGGTTCTGTTGCCTCAGAGGTTAGTGGCTCTGTTGCCTCAGAGGTAAGTGGCTCTGTTGCCTCAGAGGTTAGTGGCTCTGTTGCCTCAGAGGTAAGTGGGACTGTTGCCTCAGAGGTAAGTGGCTCTGTTGTCTCAAAGGTAAGTGGCTCTGTTGCCTCAGAGGTTAATGGGTCTGTTGCCTCAGAGGTAAGTGGGTCTGTTGCCTCAGAGGTAAGTGGCTCTGTTGCCTCGAAGGTAAGTGGGTCTGTTGCCTCAGAGGTAAGTGGCTCTGTTGCCTCAAAGGTAAGTGTGTCTGTTGCCTCAGAGGTAAGTGGCACTGATGCAACAGGTGTAAGTGTATACGATGTTTTTAACCAGTTAATGTATGACTAACATTTGTGGTAAGAGGTTATATTTGTGCTGTGGAGGTTTAAGCTTGGATTCATATCTAATTTACATGTGTGTATATATATATATATATATATATATATATATATATATATATATATATATATATATATATATATATATATATATATATATATATATATATATATATATATATATATATATATATATATATATATATATATATATATATATATATATATATATATATATATATATATATATATATATATATTGCCAAATAATATAATTATTTACTTTGTCAGTATAACAATATATATATATATATATATATATATATATATATATATATATATATATATATATATATATATATATATATATATATATATATATATATATATATATATATATATATATATATATATATATATATATATTATATATTCTTCCCGATACCCTCAGTGACTCAGCAGGAATAGAAGACCCTAGCTATGCCAGTGCCATCACCGAATGGGAGACTCTGGCGGCTCCAGCACCAAACCTTAGTGCAGCACTGGCTCACAAACAGTCAAGCTGGGATGGCCCGATTGCTGAAAAGGTGCTTGCCAACATGCTCAGGACTGCAACATCAGATAGGGAGATTGCCCGTCTCCAGGCTGTGAGCGCACCTCACTCCGGGGACTTCCTCCAAACAGTTCTCATATCGGCAATGGGAACGCGACTCGACCCTAAGACCCTCCGTATTGCAGTGGCTCTGCGCCTTGCTGCCCCAATTCACACAGAATGTACGTGTATTTGCGGCGAAGTGCAAGCAGACCAATACGGTCTATGTGGTCTTAACTGTTCCAAAACCAAGGGCTGGCATGCAAGACACAATGAGGTCAACGACATCATTAAGAGAACCCTTGCTACAGCTGGATGCCCTGCCGAGAGGGAGCCACGATCACTTGCAGCAAACAATACCCACAACCCTGCAAACCGCCCCGATGGGATCACCATCTATCCTTGGAAGAATGGCAACTCTTAGCATGGGACTATACCTGTGTGTCCACACTGGCTGACACCTATATCCATCACAGTGTGGGGCGACAGGGAGGAGCTGCTCACCACAGGGAGGAGTACAAGATCAGCAAGTACAGGGACATTAGCCAACAGTATCAATTTGTCCCAGTGGGATCAGAGACCTTGGGATCATGGGGAAAAAATGCCACACGTTTCCTTAAAGAATTGGGTTCCAGACTCGTCGACACCACCAGGGACCCAAGGGCAGCCACTTTCATGTTCCAGCGCCTCAGCGTAGCCATCCAGAGGGGAAATGTTTGCTGCATACTTGGCTCGCGTCCAGCCTCGGAGGAGCTGGAGGAAATTCATGATCTTTGATACATTGTGCCATTGTATTCATGTTTATGTTTTTTTTCTGTAAATGTATTCTGTTTATTAATAAATGTTCATATATATATATATATATATATATATATATATATATATATATATATATATATATATATATATATATATATATATATATATATATATATATATATATTTATATATATATATATATATATATATATATATATATATATATATATATATATATATATATATATATATATATATATATATATATATAAAATGCCAAATAATATAATTATTTACTTTGTCAGTATAACAATGTGTCATCTCAATTGCATTACTGTACTTATATTAATATTATCAGAGCTATGTCCGTGGTTGTCCGTTATCACTGTTTAGTTGACCTTACTTGTCCTTATTCACCTGAAAGAAATCTTTGCGATTTGTCCTGGATTCCCTTGTAAATGTGAAATCAAAGTCGTGTTTAGTTTTTCTTTTCTTATATAGACTTTGGATGTATCATTTCACGAACTAAGAGCCCTTTTTTCAGTAACTGCAGGTTGTATAGTTGATATATTTGTTCTTGCGGATATCTGTAGCAATTTCTTTTATGAGCGTCTCAGTATAACAAGCAATCTTCTTTATTTTCACGTGTTGCACAGAAAATGCACCCCACAAATTAGTAGAATAACATACCTATGGATACTTTTAAGAACCATAAGCCATTCACAAGTCAAGTACTAGAGGAATCTATTGTCTAGATTTATCGGCATCAGTACATGCAACAAGAAATTGCGTGCTTTGACATAATCATCTCTTTATTTGTATTCCTATGTAATTTATCCATACCCAGTTTTCCCCACGTATGACTCTTTCCCTTCCGCGCCAGGATTTCATACAAGTATTGCTACCGGCTTATTTGGTCTTTGGTTTCTCATTTCAGTGCTCTTGAGTTTTGCGACAGACCACAGCGGAAAAAATACTCTCACTCTCTGACTTAGTGTGTGTGTGTGTGTGTGTGTGTGTGTGTGTGTGTGTGTGTGTGTGTGTGAGAGAGAGAGAGAGAGAGAGAGAAAGAGAGTTTACTCTCCAAGTAGAGCCCTGGAACGAGGCCTAGTCTATTCCTTCCTCCCCTTTAGTCTGCATGTGTGTGTGTGTGTGTGTGTGTGTGTGTGTGTGTGTGTGTGTGTGTGTGTGTGTGTGTGTGTGTGTGTGTGTGTGTGTGTGTGTGTGTGTGTGTGTGTGTGTGTGTGTATGTGTGTGTGTATGTGTGTGTGTATGTGTGTGTGTATGTGTGTGTGTATGTGTGTTTATGTGTGTGAAAGTGCGCGGGTGTGTGTGTTTGTTTAGATGTGGAGACAGTGGGGGAAGATATATAGGGCAGAGTCAATGTTAGAGGGCAGGGTCAGTGTTAGATGGCAGGGTCAGTGTTAGAGGGCAGAGTCAATGTTAGAGGGCAGGGTCAATGTTAGATGGCAGGGTCAGTGTTAGAGGGCAGGGTCAGTGTTCGAGGGCAGGGTCAGTGTTAGAGGGCAGGGTCAGTGTTAGAGGGCAGGGTCAGTGTTAGAGGGCAGAGTCAATGTTAGAGGGCAGGGTCAGTGTTAGAGGGCAGGGTCAGTGTTAGAGGGCAGAGCCAATGTTAGAGGGCAGGGTCAGTGTTAGAGGGCAGGGTCAGTGTTAGAGGGCAGGGTCAGTGTTAGAGGGTAGGGTCAGTGTTAGAGGGCAGGGTCAGTGTTAGAGGGCAGGGTCAGTGTTAGAGGGCAGGGTCAGTGTTAGAGGGCAGGGTCAATGTTAGAGGGTAGGGTCAGTGTTAGAGGGCAGGGTCAGTGTTAGAGGGCAGGGTCAGTGTTAGAGGTCAGGGTCAGTGTTAGAGGGCAGGGTCAGTGTTAGAGGGCAGGGTCAGTGTTAGAGGTCAGGGTCAGTGTTAGAGTGCAGGGTCAGTGTTAGAGGGCAGGGTCAGTGTTTGAGGGCAGGGTCAGTGCTAGAGGGCAGGGTCAGTTTTAGAGGGCAGGGTCAGTGTTAGAGGGCAGGGTCAGTGTTAGAGGGCAGGGTCAGTGTTAGAGGGCAGGGTCAGTGTTAGAGGGCAGGGTCATTGTTAGATGGCAGGGTCAGTGTTAGAGGGCAGGGTCAGTGTTAGAGGGCAGGGTCAGTGTTAGAGGGCAGGGTCAGTGTTAGATGGCAGGGTCAGTGTTAGAGGGCAGGGTCAGTGTTACAGGGCAGGGTCAGTGTTAGAGGTCAGGGTCAGTGTTAGAGGTCAGGGTCAGTGTTAGAGGGCAGGGTCAGTGTTAGAGGGCAGGGTCATTGTTAGATGGCAGGGTCAGTGTTAGAGGTCAGGGTCAGTGTTAGAGGTCAGGGTCAGTGTTAGAGGTCAGGGTCAGTGTTAGAAGGCAGGGTCAATGTTAGATGGCAGGGTCAGTGTTAGAGGGCAGGGTCAGTGTTAGAGGGCAGGGTCAGTGTTAGAGGGCAGGGTCAGTGTTAGAGGGCAGGGTCAGTGTTAGAGGGCAGGGTCAGTGTTAGAGGGCAGGGTCAGTGTTAGATGGCAGGGTCAGTGTTAGAGGGCAGGGTCAGTGTTACAGGGCAGGGTCAGTGTTAGAGGGCAGGGTCAGTGTTACAGGGCAGGGTCAGTATTAGAGGGCAGGGTCAGTGTTAGAGGGCAGGGTCAGTGTTAGAGGTCAGGGTCAGTGTTAGAGGGCAGGGTCAATGTTAGATGGCAGGGTCAGTGTTAGAGGGCAGGGTCAGTGTTAGAGGGCAGGGTCAGTGCTAGAGGTCAGGGTCAGTGTTAGAGGGCAGGGTCAGTGTTAGAGGTCAGGGTCAGTGTGAGAGGGCAGGGTCAATGTTAGATGGCAGGGTCAGTGTTAGAGGGCAGGGTCAGTGTTAGAGGGCAGGGTCAGTGTTAGAGGGCAGGGTCAGTGTTAGAGGGCAGGGTCAGTGTTAGAGGGCAGGGTCAGTGTTAGAGGGCAGGGTCAGTGTTAGATGGCAGGGTCAGTGTTAGAGGGCAGGGTCAGTGTTACAGGGCAGGGTCAGTGTTAGAGGGCAGGGTCAGTGTTATAGGGCAGGGTCAGTATTAGAGGGCAGGGTCAGTGTTAGAGGGCAGGGTCAGTTTTAGAGGGCAGGGTCAGTGTTAGAGGGCAGGGTCAGTGTTAGAGGGCAGGGTCAGTGTTAGAGGGCAGGGTCAGTGTTAGAGGGTAGGGTCAGTGTTAGATGGCAGGGTCAGTGTTAGATGGCAGGGTCAGTGTTAGAGGGCAGGGTCAGTGTTTGAGGGCAGGGTCAGTGTTAGAGGGCAGGGTCAATGTTAGAGGGCAGGGTCAGTGTTAGAGGGCAGGGTCAGTGTTTGAGGGCAGGGTCAGTGTTAGAGGGCAGGGTCAATGTTAGAGGGCAGGGTCAGTGTTAGAGGGCAGGGTCAGTGTTAGAGGGCAGGGTCAGTGTTAGAGGGCAGGGTCAGTGTTAGAGGGTAGGGTCAGTGTTAGAGGGCAGAGTCAGTGTTAGAGGGCAGGGTCAGTGTTAGAGGTCAGGGTCAGTGTTAGAGGGCAGGGTCAGTGTTAGAGGGCAGGGTCAGTGTTAGATGGCAGGGTCAGTGTTAGAGGGCAGGGTCAGTGTTAGAGGGCAGGGTCAGTGTTAGAGGGCAGGGTCAGTGTTAGAGGGCAGGGTCAGAGTTAGAGGGCAGGGTCAGTGTTCGAGGGCAGGGTCAGTGTTAGAGGGCAGGGTCAGTGTTAGAGGGCAGGGTCAGTGTTAGAGGGCAGGGTCAGAGTTAGAGGGCAGGGTCAGTGTTCGAGGGCAGGGTCAGTGTTAGAGGGCAGGGTCAGTGTTAGAGGGCAGGGTCAGTGTTAGAGGGCAGGGTCAGTGTTAGAGGGCAGGGTCAGTGTTAGAGGGCAGGGTCAGTGTTAGAGGGTAGGGTCAGTTTTAGAGGGCAGGGTCAGTGTTAGAGGGTAGGGTCAGTGTTAGAGGGTAGGGTCAGTGTTAGAGGGCAGGGTCAGTGTTAGAGGGTAGGGTCAGTGTTAGAGGGCAGGGTCAGTGTTAGAGGGTAGGGTCAGTGTTAGAGGGCAGGGTCAGTGTTAGAGGGCAGGGTCAGTGTTATAGGGTAGCGTCAGTGTTAGAGGGCAGGGTCAGTGTTAGAGGGTAGGGTCAGTGTTAGAGGGCAGGGTCAGTGTTAGAGGGTAGGGTCAGTGTTAGAGGGCAGGGTCAGTGTTAGAGGGCAGGGT
>NC_091315.1:31956615-32021615 GCF_038502225.1 Cherax quadricarinatus
TGAGTTGGAGAAGCAAGTGGAGTGTGCTGAAGAAGCAAATGGAGTGAGTTGCAAGTGAAGTGTGCTGGAGAAGCAGGTGGAGTGTGCTGGAGAAGCAAGTGGAGTGTGCTGGAGAAGCAAGTGGAGTGTGCTGGAGAAACAAGTGGAGTGAGTTGGAGAAGCAAGTGGAGTGAGTTGGAGAAGCAAGTTGAGTGCGCTGGAGAAACAAGTAGAGTGTGCTGGAGAAGCAATTGGAGTGAGTTGGAGAAGCAAGTGGAGTGAGCTGGGAGAAGCAAGTGGAGTGAGCTGGGAGAAGCAAGTGGAGTGAGCTGGAGAAGCAAGTGGAGTGAGCTGGAGAAGCAAGTGGAGTGTGCTGGGGAAACAAGTGGAGTGTGCTGGAAAAGCAAGTGGAGAGAGTTGGAGAAGCAAGTGGAGTGAGTTGGAGAAGCAAGTGGAGTGAGTTGGAGAAGCAAGTGGAGTGAGTTGGAGAAGCAATTGGAGTGTGCTGGAGAAACAAGTGGAGTGTGCTGGAGAAGCAAGTGGAGTGAGTTGGAGAAGCAAGTGGAGTGAGTTGGAGAAGCAAGTGGAGTGAGCTGGGAGAAGCAAGTGGAGTGAGCTGGGAGAAGCAAGTGGAGTGAGCTGGGAGAAGCAAGTGGAGTGAGCTGGAGAAGCAAGTGAAGTGAACTGGAGAAGCAAGTGGAATGAGCTGGAGAAGCAAGTGGTGGAGCAAACTCTATCCACAGTTTAAATATTTGGTAAGATGGCACCAAGAGGCCAGAAACCACTGAGTCCGGTCACTTAAATCGTAAAAGATGCGACAATGACCTGAGATACGACCCCTGAAAAATATAACTCGGTGACAGCATGTAATGTGTTTCCAGATCGACTAACAATATAATGTATATATTTAGATATTGACAACTTTTCCATTTGGTCGAATAAAATTAATTTTCAAATATTTTTCGTCTTTATAGAGAGCTATACAGTGAATCTATATGTTTCGTTTATTACCATATATATCAGAATTTAGCGGAAAACCTCCCAAATATTTGATGCCATTCTATTCCTCCGGAGATAAAATACCTTGAATCGGTTAGATTTAATGTAATAAATAACTCAAATTTATAACACAAAAATATGTATATATAATTGTCGAGTGGTTGCTTCATTTAACTATGTTATACGTTAGGTAGATGTGTGTGTGTGTGTGTGTGTGTGTGTGTGTGTGTGTGTGTGTGTGTGTGTGTGTGTGTGTGTGTGTAATCACCTAGTTGTGGGAGCAGGGGTCGAGTCCCAGCTCCTGGCCCCGCCTCTTTGATGGTCGCTACTAGCTATGACCCCTTATTGCTGTGTCTCATCTCTAAAACATTCTGTCGCTATCCACCTTGTCAAGTCTTCTCAGTATTTATATGTCGTTATCATATCCTCCCTGTTCCTCCTGCCCTCCAGTTTCGTCAGGTTGATTTCCCTTAACTTCTCCTCGTAGGGCATACCCCTTACCTCCGGGACTAGACTTGTTGCTAACCTTTGCACTTTCTCTAATTACTTGACGTGCTTGACCAGGTGTGGGTTCCACACTGGTGTTCTAACATGGGCCTGACGTACACAGTATACAGTGTCTCGAATGACTTCTTACTTAAATGTCGAAATGCTGGTCTAAGGTTTGCCAGGTGCCCATATGTTGCAGCAGTTATTTGATTGATGTGCACCTCAGGAGATATGCTCGGTATGATGGTTTACCTGGAGTTTACCTGGAGAGAGTTTCGGGGGTCAACGCCCCCGCGGCCCGGTCTGTGACCAGGCCTCCTGGTGGATCAGCGCCTGATCAACCAGGCTGTTGCTGCTGGCTGCACGCAAACCAACGTACGAGCCACAGCCCGGCTGATCAGGAACTGCCTTTAGGTGCTTGTCCAGTGCCAGCTTGAAGACTGCCAGGGGTCTGTTGGTAATCCCCCTTATGTGTGCTGGGAGGCAGTTGAACAGTCTCGGTCCCCTGACACTTATTGTATGGTCTCTTAACGTGCTAGTGACACCCCTGCTTTTCATTGGGGGGATGGTGCATCGTCTGCCAAGTCTTTTGCTTTCGTAGTGAGTGATTTTCGTGTGCAAGTTCGGTACTAGTCCCTCTAGGATTTTCCAGGTGTATATAATCATGTATCTCTCCCTCCTGCGTTCCAGGGAATACAGGTTTAGAAACCTCAAGCGCTCCCAGTAATTGAGGTGTTTTATCTCCGTTATGCGCGCCGTGAAAGTTCTCTGTACATTTTCTAGGTCGGCAATTTCACCTGCCTTGAAAGGTGCTGTTAGAGTGCAGCAATATTCCAGCCTAGATAGAACAAGTGACCTGAAGAGTGTCATCATGGGCTTGGCCTCCCTAGTTTTGAAGGTTCTCATTATCCATCCTGTCATTTTTCTAGCAGATGCGATTGATACAATGTTATGGTCCTTGAAGGTGAGATCCTCCGACATAATCACTCCCAGGTCTTTGACGTTGGTGTTTCGCTCTATTTTGTGGCCAGAATTTGTTTTGTACTCTGATGAAGATTTAATTTCCTCATGTTTACCATATCTGAGTAATTGAAATTTCTCATCGTTGAACTTCATATTGTTTTCTGCAGCCCACTGAAAGATTTGGTTGATGTCCGCCTGGAGCCTTGCAGTGTCTGCAATGGAAGACACTGTCATGCAGATTCGGGTGTCATCTGCAAAGGAAGACACGGTGCTGTGGCTGACATCCTTGTCTATGTCGGATATGAGGATGAGGAACAAGATGGGAGCTAGTACTGTGCCTTGTGGAACAGAGCTTTTCACCGTAGCTGCCTCGGACTTTACTCTGTTGACGACTACTCTCTGTGTTCTGTTAGTGAGGAAATTATAGATCCATCGACCAACTTTTCCTGTTATTCCTTTAGCGCGCATTTTGTGCGCTATTACGCCATGGTCACACTTGTCGAAGGCTTTTGCAAAGTCTGTATATATTACATCTGCATTCTTTTTGTCTTCTAGTGCATTTAGGACCTTGTCGTAGTGATCCAGTAGTTGAGACAGACAGGAGCGACCTGTTCTAAACCCATGTTGCCCTGGGTTGTGTAACTGATGGGTTTCTAGATGGGTGGTGATCTTGCTTCTTAGGACCCTTTCAAAGATTTTTATGATATGGGATGTTAGTGCTATTGGTCTGTAGTTCTTTGCTGTTGCTTTACTGCCCCCTTTGTGGAGTGGGGCTATGTCTGTTGTTTTTAGTAACTGAGGGACGACCCCCGTGTCCATGCTCCCTCTCCATAGGATGGAAAAGGCTCGTGATAGGGGCTTCTTGCAGTTCTTGATGAACACAGAGTTCCATGAGTCTGGCCCTGGGGCAGAGTGCATGGGCATGTCATTTATCGCCTGTTCGAAGTCATTTGGCGTCAGGATAACATCGGATAGGCTTGTGTTAATCAAATTTTGTGGCTCTCTCATAAAAAATTCATTTTGATCTTCGACTCTCAGTCTGGTTAGCGGCTTGCTAAAAACTGAGTCATATTGGGACTTGAGTAGCTCACTCATTTCCTTGCTGTCATCTGTGTAGGACCCATCTTGTTTAAGTAGGGGCCCAATACTGGACGTTGTTCTCGATTTTGATTTGGCATAGGAGAAGAAATACTTTGGGTTTCTTTCGATTTCATTTATGGCTTTTAGTTCTTCCCGCGATTCCTGACTCCTAAAGGATTCTTTTAGCTTAAGTTCGATGCTTGCTATTTCTCTGACCAGTGTCTCCCTGCGCATTTCTGATATATTGACCTCTTTTAGCCGCTCTGTTATTCTTTTCCGTCGCCTGTAAAGGGAGCGCCTGTCTCTTTCTATTTTACATCTACTCCTCCTTTTTCTTAGAGGAATACCCTAAGATCCTTTCCCTTTTACTTCAAGTGCCTTATGTATACTAAGCAATGTGTCTAAAAGTGCGGTTAAAGTTAATATACTGCTGTACTATAATACCAGAATAAGTTTGATTTACTGTACATAATTTTCACCCTCGTCTTCCTTATATCCATTATCAAACGTCTCAGAATTTTAGTAGCTAGTATTTATTCACCCAAATATACACTTCTTGTGAACTCCTGCATAAAAACACTTTTCTGATAAATGGTCTTCGTCTTTTGAGCTTAAGGATCAGTACTGGTACATCTGTTATGGACAAGAAACAGACTAGATGCATGAAGGACATCAATAGTTTGCACTTGTACTCATCTTTGGATATGGTTATCGGTGTTGTAAAAGCCAAGTGAAGTTTTTCCACCTCTTTACCTGATGAGAATCTGGCGTCCACTACCGTTGGTGTTAACTTGGCACAACTTTCTTCTATTTTCCCTGAGAAAAAAACGCTTTATATCGTTGGTATAACGCATCGCAGACTTCCTCATTGTTAGTGTCTAACTTTGTGTGTGTGTGTGTGCTCACCTATACGTAGTTGCAGGGGTCGATTCACAGTTCCTAGCCCCCACCTCTTCACTAGTCGCTACCTGGTCAACTCTCTCCCTGGTCCAAGAGTCTCTTAAAGCTATGTATGGATTCTGCCTCCACTACATCACTCTCCAGATTGTTCCACTTCCTGACAACTCTAAAGCTGAAGAAATACTTCCTGACATACCTATGACTCGACTAAGTTTTTAGCTTCCAGTTGTGTTTCCTTGTTCCTGTGTCTGATCTCTGAAATATTCTGGCACTCTCCACTTTGACAATTTCTCTCAGTAATTTATACGTCGTTATCATGTCCTCCCTATCTCTCCTGCTATCCAGTGGAGGAAGAGAAAGAGTTTAAGGAAGGAAGGGAATGAAGAAGGACGAGAAAGAAGGGGAGGGAAGAGAGAAAGGGGGACACGGGAAAGGGGGAGATAAAAGGGAAGGAAGGAGGGCCAGGGAGAGAAAAGTGAATAGGATGGAGGGGGAGAGAGGGGAAATAGGGTTTTAGAGAGGAGGGAAAGAGGGGATGAGAGAGGAAATAAGCTTTTGGGGAGGAGGGAAGGAGGAAGTGTAGGAGTGAGAATGGAGGAGGAACGAGGGAGGAGGGAGGAGGGAGGTGGACGTGGGAGGTAGAGGAGGGAAGAGGTAAGAGGAAGAAGGGGAAGAAGAGAAGAGGCGGAATGTGGGAAGCGAGACGTGAATGGAGAAAAAGAAGAGGAGGAGGCTTGGAGAAGCGAGAAGAAAAAAGGGAAGAGGGAAGGAGGAGGAGGAGGGGAAGAGTAAGACTTAGGAAGAGGAGTAGAGAGAAAAAGTGTAACGTGAGTCGGGAAGGAAAATATTTGAAAGGAAGGTGGAATGGAGAGGAAAGAAGAAAATGAGAGAGGTAGGAAGAGGGAGGGAACGGAAGAGGAGGAGAAGGAGGAGGAGCAAATAAAGAATAGAGGAGGCAGAAGAAGATGCGAGGAGGAGGTGGGATCTGCAGGAGGGGAACACAAGGGAAGATGGCATGGACGGAAGGAATAAAATGAAGGACGCAGAAGGTAGGGGAAGCGGGAAGGAGAAGGAGGCAAAGGAGAGAGAGGAGGGAAGAGCAGGAAGGAAAAGTGGATCAAACATCCACTGGTTTCGTATGACAAAGCTGATTCTTCCTACTGTGACAATGATCGCTTCTGGGGCTCCATAATACAACTGATACTCGAGCTCAATAGAGTTCCTTTATCTCTAGTGTGGTTTTTTATACGTTCAATTCCCATACCATGAAAAAGTGCATTTAGTGACTCGTAATTGTAATAGAATTTGAAAAATTCTATCAATTCTTTAAATGTGTGTCAAATGATACGCATTTAAATCATAATATAGCATTTTTACATTATTTTCCAAATGCTCTGGGGGGATACATGTAAAAGATGTAAATAAATGCGAATAGAGAGTCGGGTGACTTAGCTGTGTCCGCCATGATGGCGGTCAGACATGCCGTTTTAATTCAGTAGTTATCGTGTATATTAAACATGTCTCAGAAACGTTTTGGTCACACAACACTCTCACCATCAATCACACATAATCACTGTCTTTGCAGAGGGGCTCAGAGAAGACAGTTTAGAAGTCCCTTCAAACTGCTAATATCCCAAGCCCCTCCTTTAAAGTGCAGGTATTGTACTTCCCATTTCCAGGACTCAAGTCTGCCTAACCGGTTTCCCTTAATCCCTTTACAAAATATTACCCTGCTCACACTCCAACTGCTCGTCAGGTCCCCAAAAATATTCGTCTTCATTCATTCCTATCTAATACTCTCACGCACGCTTGCTGGAAGGCCAAACCCCTCTCCCACAAAACCTCGTTTATCCCCTCCCTCCAACCTTTTCGGGGACGACCCCTACCCCGCCATCCTTCCCCAATAGATTTATATGCTCTCCAAGTCATTCTGCTTTGCTCCATTCTCTCTAAATGACCAAACCACCTCAACAGCCCCTTTTCAGCCCTCTGACTAATACCTTTAGTAACACCACACCTCCTCCTAATTTCTACACTACGAATTCTCTGTATAATATTTACACCACACATTGCCCTTAGACACGACATCTCCACTGCCTTCAGCCGCCTCCTCGCTGCGACATATTTGCCTGTCTAGTGCAAACGGTATATACTACACAAGCATTACACTGTATATAGCTAAAAGCAAGCACAGTACCATGACCACACACTTGACATCACCCTTTGAAGTCGCATGCTGACTCCCAGTAGAAGAATGTTTTTAATTCCTGATATTCCTTCGATAACCTCAAATATCACAGTGTTAATATAATTTTTGAAACTTTAAGATAATGCTTATAAATATTTTTCCATCCTTATTTCCCGAGTAAGAGAAAGAGAATCCATGTTCTTAAGTCCAAGTGAATCCTGACATTATTCAGCCTCGTTTGTTTCGTTTTTTTATCCAAATATTTCTTTCCTCTTCCCAGAGAGACTTTTTTTTTCACTGAATGTGGACGGCATCTGTAACTGAGAGTTCAAAGGAACTCATGATTCCAAGATGACGTCCGTTCTGAGGCTCCACAAATTCTGTGAAGGGGAGAACCCCCACCTTGTGGGAGTAGAGTTTCCGTCTGGCGATTAAGGAGACAGTTAGCAACTCAAGTTTCCACTAATCCTTGCTGTAGCCCACACAGGTTTAGCGCTCTTCCTTAATAGCAATCCCCTATATGGGCAAATAGTCCGCGAGGGTTTACACGCCGAGAAGCTACATCTCAGTAGAATAAAATTTAAAAAATATACCAGAACGAAAAAATTACAAACATGTTATAGTCTTTACGGAACGTCAAGGCTTAGGTCCAAGATAATTAAAGCTTTGATTTCACTCATACACGCAGTAGCTAAATACTACATTTCCTGCTTTGAAGGAAAAATATTTCGCAGAGAGAGAAAATACTCATATCCCGGCTGAAATAAAGGTCAATATTGCGTCTCCAGGTAATTTTAAAGTTGAAGAAGGAAAGGGAGAAAGTGGGGAGGGGGTTTGAATTTAGGGGGAAGGGGGAGAGAGGGGGAGGGGCAATGGGTGACGGAGAAGGGATAGGAAGAGAGGGGAAGTGGGGGAGAGAGAGGGAGGAGAAATATGCAATGGGGAAGGGGTAGAATGAGGGAAGGGAGAGAGGAGAATGGGGAAGGGAGTATTGAATACATGTCCAAGCGGCTTTAAGGCATTGTAACGATCACTTCGGCCTTGGTGGTACCGGGAGGGGGGTACCGGGGGTGGTGATGGTAGGAATACCGGGGGGGGAGGTGGTGGTGGAACCGGGAGTGGTGATGGTGGTAGCGGCGGTGCGGTTGGCAACTGTGGTAGCGACGGTGTTTGTGGTAGCAGTGAAGTTGTCGGTAGTGAATCGGGTAAATGGTTGTTTTAGTGGTAATGGTAGTTGTTATTGTAGTGAAGGTGGCTGGGGACGGCTGTCTCGTTGTTGTTGGGGGAGGGGGAGGGTCATGGTGATTTGTGGTAGTAAGTGGGCGATGGTGGTGGAAGTGGAGAGTGGTATACCTGGAGAGGGATCAACGCCCCCTCTGTCCGGTCTGTGACCAGGCTTCCTGGTGGGGATGATGAGTGAACTGACTCATCACTCTAAACAAAAGTATGCACACGGGCAGTGTGCAGCAACAGTGCAGCAACAAATCCCAACTGTGTATCCTTTTAATGTTCAATATTCCTTCACACTGGTTTTTCCACATGAGGTAACAACATCTGTCAGTCTGAGATATAAACCTGAAGACAGGTAATGAATATATCATCAAGCATTCCTTAGGATAATATAATAAAAATAATTTATTATTATTATTATTATTATTATTATTATTATTATTATTATTATTATTATTATTATCCTAAAAAATATAATTTCTGGTACAATTATTGGAGTGTTTCTACTCAGTTCATCTTAAAGATTTATTTTGACTCTAGTACAAAATATGAATTATGGATGTTGGAAATATAAACACAAATGCAGTATAATGTGATCCTTTATTGACAACGTTTCACCCACACAGTGGGCTTTTTCAAGTCACACACGGACTTGTGTGACTTGAAAAAGCCCACTGTGTGGGTGAAACGTTGTCAATAAAGGATCACATTATACTGCATTTGTGTTTATATTTCCATTGTGTCGGTATTTTATACCATATATTTCCAATTATGGATGTTGTTGAACTTTACAGGACTTACTATGAACTTAGATGAATCAATGGAACTTGGAGCAGCGGGTGGTGGATGGGTGGCTCTGGCATAGTTTGAGGTTTGGCTGGTAAATTTTTTCAGTAGGTTATTTCTCCCTCCCTGGCCCCGTCTACTGTCAGCGTAGAAGGAAGGTTCAGTATAGAAAATCCTGCACAGGCAAGAAATCTCAAGCATTGCTCTCTTCCTCTTGGTAACTGATGCCCTGGGTGGATGCTGGGTATCAAAACCGATCATAGGTGCTACAGGACAGACAGATTCACCATATTAGTCTCTGGGTACAGAGTGGAGACTCTCAGAAATATGATACTGAATCCTGATAGAAACTCTCTCTTCCCTTGGGCTCTCAGCTGAAGGAAATGGAGCACTGTTGGTGCTCAGGTATACCGTGTTACTCTTGCTAAGATTCAATTAAACTCGTCAGGATATGTTGCTAATCTTAAGGCAAGGGATAATTTCACTAAATTAACCACACAGGTAGCAGGAGGAATGAGGTAGAAAAATAAAAATTATATATATATATATATATATATATATATATATATATATATATATATATATATATATATATATATATATATATATATATATATATATATAATATAATATACTATATTATGTCGTCCATAATATGCCTTGCCTCAGAGAATTTTTCCCTGTTGTCTTGCATTATTGCATAGCTCCTGACGATGCACGAGAGTGCGAAAGATCTAGAGCTTAGCTTTGATTACAGTAATAATTATTTTATTATTTAATCACTTTGTTCACTCCTTGGACAATATCAATATTGATACTCCACTCTCCATCACGAAGTGGATCCGTTTCTTGTTAATTACTAAACAAATATTGTTGGAGATTCACAGATGATCGTAAGTTCCAGCTGCGGATCATCATATAACTAAGATCCGTGACAGGAGGAACTTATCCTGTTTCCTGACAAATCTTACCTAACCTAACCTTTCAAAAAGCTTTATTGACGACAAATCTTGTAAGGCTAGGTTAGAGAAACATACCTCACGTTCTACCGCCTTAAATAGCTAGTCTCTGACCCTAGAGTCAAACTGGGTCTCAAAGTTACAATCCTTTACCAAAGCCTTTAAAGCTGCATATAACTCATGCAAGGACTCCTCCTGTCCTTTGTTAAACTGCCAAGAGACTACTGTGATATAATGGCTTCACAATGCAGTAACCCGTCCCCCACCCTCAGTAAGCCTACCAAGTGTGAGGTACTTTTGGTGCACATAAATTAGCTGTGTTTGTGAACCCAACGACATCAGGGAAAACAATGTCGTCGGTTTCCAGCTTAAAGAGCTCCATCCTTACCTGCAGAGACGCCAACATGTCTGTCGGAAAACCAGTTTATGGAAAAAAACAGTTTTGCCAGGAATTCTTTCCTAAGACATCTCCCTGTCTTTCAACCAGCTCTTCCCTGCCAAATACTGGATCATTGTTACTATCCTCATGGGCTGGATCATTGTAACTATCCTCAGGGACTGGATCATTGTTACTATCCTCAGGGATTGGATCATTTTAACTATCCTCATGGGCTGGATCATTGTAACTATCCTCAGGGGCTGGATCTTTGTAACTATCGTCAGGGGCTGAATCATTGTTACTACCCTCAGGGGCTGTTAGAACCAGCAGTTTCATGGACATTTTTACGCATAAATTTTTGCTACATTTTGTAACTATTAGCATCTTTGACATGTACACGAGTTGACACATTTAATTTTTTTTGCTATTGTTTTATAATCAAGCTTACTAGAATCAGTACCTTATTTACTAAATGTCTGCCAATGAACATCAATAGAGACACAGAATCATGACTGGCGGACTTAAGTTTATGATGATTGGGAAGAGTCTGTGAGTGATAACTTGCAGGATAATAGACTTTGTAGATGGAATGAGCTCAATCTCATCTGCTTCCACCTTCCGTCTACATCACTCCCTCCACGAAGGTTCACGGTGCCAACCTCTTCATTTTACTCGGTTAATTTCGACACGAGATTCGTGACATCAATTTCTTAACGCTTCAAGTAACTTAAAAAGGCGGTTAATTTCGACACGAGATTCGTGACATCAATTTCTTAACGCTTCAAGTAACTTAAAAAGGCTGTTTTATTTATTTTCATCTTGGTTAGGAAGCTTAGACTAGGTTAGGTTAGGTTAGGTTTTATTATCACATAGAATATATTTAGCAATAAAAACAACAATTTAAGTTTACAGCCGTAATAGGCCTTATAACGAGGTGGTCGTAAGTAGAAGACTTTCCAGTCACTAATTCGAAATAGGTTGTCGGAGTGGCCTTTCTAGGGGCTGCAGAGGGTAGTATAATAATTCGTGTGATTAAAATAAAACTAGACTTCTATTTGATAGATTATTACAATTAGAATAATTGTACATACTGTGATTATATATTTCTTTGGACAGAGTATCAAAAGTTTAAACTGTTTAACATATGTCTTAATTAACAGCATGACGTACTAACTTTACATATCAACCAGACATCACTAACTGTCACTACCATAATCTATCACGCACACTCTACTTCGGTGCCCTGCTCTATCATGCACACTCCACTTCACTACCCTGTTCTATCATGCACACTCCACTTCACTACCCTGTTCTATCATGCACACTCCACTTCACTACCCTACTCCATCACTCAAACTCCACTTGAACTACCACACACACACACACACACACACACACACACACACACACACACACACACACACACACACACACACACACACACACACACACACACACACACACACATACACACACACACACACACACACGCACGCACACACACAAGCACCATTTATAATACCACAGACATTACCAATTTTCCTATCCACCAACCTCCAACACGCGTACACCATTACTATTACACTCATCACAATCTTCCACAAAATCACTTGTAGCAATTTGGCAGCGTCCGTCAATTCTGCGAGGCTTGTAGAAGTAATCTTTCCCAAGAAACCATTTTCTTTCTCGCCTCCCATCGCTGCCTACCGTCCTGTATCACTGCCTTCTGTCACATGGCTCTTGGCTAAGTTTTTCCCCAAACTAAGAGAGAACCTGTGCTGTGGTGTTGTGGCAGCATTTTGTGCACTGTATTGCCTTAATGGATGCATGTATCATTGCCGCTGGTGTGGATGTTAATGTTATCGAGAATGTTGCTCTGTGGCTATTAGGGTTTGAAAATTTCTCATGCAGATTTGCCTTTTATTATTGTTTCCTACTTGTAAATAAAGAATTTATTAACAGGTCAGTCATATTTTTCTAAAGCCAGGATGAACCGGGAACTAAAATTCTGCCTTCGACTATTTTGCAGGGTTATTGCAAACCCATGTGTAGCTAAATATCTTATGCGGATGGAGTATCGGTGTTGTGTTAACCCATCATCTAGAGGTCTACAAGTCTGTACAATATAACATAAGTTACAGCCGCTGTACCCCGCTCTGTAAACACCCCCTACAATTCTTTTGGGAATTCTTGACCAATATACTTGTATGTTAATTCTCCTTTTTAGGGAATTCTTGATCAAAATACTTGTATGTTGAAATTCTTTTTTTTTAGGCGATCAGCAGAACAGAGTTCTCATATTCACTGAGAATTTATAACACAACTTGAGAGTTTATCTTAGGTTCAGTTCTATAACAAATCTATAAACTATTTAGGGTACCATAGTGTGGCTGCAAGACTGGGCTACAATATTCGGAGTGCTTGAAGAAACATAGTTGGAAAGACGCTATGTTTCTCTGTTGGTTCATGGTCAGAATAGTAGTGGATATAGGAACAAACATTATTGGCCTTCTTTTATACATTGAACTTGAAATTTCTGTCTACACCGTGAATCAAAACATCTAAGAATGGGAGTTTAAATTGCACCTCCTTCTCCACTGTGAATTTAACAGATGAGACGAGTGTGTTAGGTCTCGGTAAAAATTATCTAAATCCATAGAGGTCGGCCACAAGCACAGAATGTCATCTTCATATCTGAACCACCTGACTTCATGAGACAGAACATTTTTCAACAGTTTAGTCTAAAAAAAAATTCTTTACAAATTACTTAATAGGGGAGACAACGGATTTCCAATAGCCATTCCACTCCTTTGGGCATAATACTGTCCCTCAAACATTAACTTGCAATCAACTGCAAACTACTTGTTCAGCTCGATAATAATATTCAAGGGAAACAGCATAGGGATGAGGTATGAGGTACTGGGACACGGGTAAACAACGCAGTGACATCAAAACTTACCAGGTTCTGCAATTTATCGATGAGGTCTATGTTGTTTTTTATGCGGGACATAAAGCACTAGCTGCCCTGGGATTCTTAGTTGTCCTTCGTGAATTATTTAGCCAGCACCTTAAGGGCCAATGCTCTTAGAGCGTATGAGAACAAACTTACAATGATTGGCAAATTCCTTATATGTTCTAGTCGTCTGGTACTCTGAAGAACAGAAAAATGAACGACGAATCGAACCGTGGTCCATGCATTTAGCAGGCCTCAGAACTGACAAAAATATGATTTTTCAACCAACATTTCTGTGTTAGTGTTGTACACACTACATCTACTGTGATTTCTGATGTCACATCCAACATCTCCACAAGCTTACATGGCACATCTTGGGTCACAGTTATTGGAGGTGACACATCCATCTCACAGAAATGCTGGTTGTAAAAAATTTCATTGTAAGTCCTTTGGATGTGGGTTACAACTTTTGGATGCTACATACATGAATTTATCGATAGTCATTTGGCCTGTTTCATGTGAGTCTGTATGCATATATGAATGTATATATGTGTATGTATGCATGCAAGTATAAATGTATATTTGTATGTACATATTATTAATCCAAATATTTTGTTTATAAATAAATTCAAGTATTCTTTTAAAAGAGAAAATTTGTATGCAAATATCACACTTTAATGAAAAATTGAAATATAAATTTACGTAATTATGGAAGACATGTCGACTATGAATTATATTTTTTGGAAACAAAGTCAGGTATATATTACGTACTTGAGATGAGAAAATCCGCTACAAATCCTACAGTTCTGAGATCATTCTAAGTAAACAGCAAACATTTTCTTCTCCGTCCCAGATTCTCCCCAGCGGCCAGCCAATAAAAAAGACGCTAAGCTGACACTGACCATCACGGGGGAAAATTACATTTGGTATTAGCTGTCAGCCACCACCACAGTGTGTGGTTTGTTGACGGTCTCTCCCACCACCCCAGAGGCAGGAGGAAAGTCCTCTCCGTCCCTTGTGTCTGTATGAGTTACTTCACCTCTCACTCCTAGGTGTGACTGGTGAAAAACACGATAGAGTTAGTATTCAAAGTTTCTGAAATGGAGAGAAAGGAGAGTGGGTTCTTGATTGTGGCATGCAAAGAGTACGTAACCTTTATTCGGCGCATGGACACACCCTCATTTACAGGCTATCTCCCCCAACCAGCGAACCAGGTTGCTAAGAGTTGATGATGGGGCCCCATCGTTCAACTAGTGACCAGGTTCTAGCCAATAAGAAGGTGGGATTGGCAATCGCAGAGGTTATGTGGATACCGCTCTCCTGTCTGCCCTTGTCATTCCCATTCTAGAGCTGGTTGAAGCACGGTCTGCTATCTTGTGGCTTCTATTTCTGCCTTGCTTACCGTGGAGTGCACTATATTTATCACTGTACATAGTGTACATATTGCTGTTCTAAATTGGTGAAGGATAATATAAGTCTAAACTTTTTCTACTGTGTTTATTTGCTCCCATTACACCTGGGATAACAGGCCATTTGAAATCCTAGGTTGTAATATTGATGCTGGTAACGGCTCTTGATTCCAGAAATTGGGCCTCTCGTCCCGTTCCTTGGGAAAAACTTGATTACGCTTCTTTCTCCAGTCGCTGTATAGTCATAAGGGTTTATTTCCCCAATAATATCAGTTTAATCCAAGAGTTATAAGTTAAATTTAAAAAGATTTTGTGAAAAGTAACAGTTAATAGTAAATGTGAAAATTTGTAGTCAAAGTTGATGAGAACAGTCGCAGTAGGAGTCGTGAGTCAACATGGAAACTGCAAGACAGAATGTAAGGAGTTTACATTCCACTAACTTTTACTTAGTTAATTTCCTCGGAATTTATAAGAACATAAGAACATAAGAACGAAGGAACACTGCAGAAGGCCTACTGGCCCATGCGAGGCAGGTCCAAGTCCCTACCGGCTTAAGCCAATGCACCCAACCTAGTCAGGTCAGGTCACATTGACTTAAGGGAGGAACACGGCAACCGACCTGTTAGCACAAGCTATCAGGTCCAACTCACACCCACCCACATCTACTCATGTATTTATCCAACCTATTTTTAAAGCTACACAACGTTCTGGCCTCTATAACGGTACTTGGGAGTTTGTTCCACTCATCCACAACTCTATTACCAAACCAGTACTTTCCTATATCCCTCCTGAATCTGAATTTTTCCAACTTAAAACCATTGCTGCGAGTCCTGTCTAGGCTAGATATTTTCAGCACACTATTTACATCCCCTTTATTTATTCCTGTCTTCCACTTATAAACCTCAATCATATCCCCCCTAATTCTACGTCTTTCTAGAGAGTGCAGAGTCAGGGCCCTTAGTCTATCCTCATAGGGAAGGTTTCTGATACATGGGATCATCTTTGTCATCCTCCTTTGTACATTTTCCAGAGAATTTATATCCATTCTGTAATACGGTGACCAAAACTGTGCAGCATAATCTAAATGAGGCCTAACCAAGGATGTATAGAGTTGAAGAACAACCTGAGGACTCCTATTATTTATGCTTCTTGATATGAAGCCAAGGATTCTATTAGCTTTATTGCGAACACTTATGCACTGTTGTCTTGGTTTCAGATTACTGCTAACCAGAACTCCTAAATCTTTTTCGCAATCCGTAATATTAAGATCTACATTATTTAGTTTATATGTGGCATGGTTATTGTCCTGTCCAACATTTAGAACTTTGCATTTGTCTATATTAAACTGCATCTGCCACTTCTCCGACCACTGCATCAGTCTATTCAAATCTTCCTGGAGTGCTCGAATGTCCTCGTCAGAATGAATTCGACGGCCTATTTTGGTGTCATCGGCAAACTTGCCGATGTCGCTCTTTATGCCCTCATCTATGTCGTTTATGTAGATTGTGAACAGCAGGGGGCCCAACACTGACCCCTGTGGAACACCGCTCGTGACGCTTCCCCACTCTGATTTCTCCCCATTTATGCAAACTCTCTGCTGCCTATTTGTCAACCATGCCTCTATCCAGGAAAAAATTTCTCCTCCTATTCCATGTGCTTTAATTTTCCTCAATAGTCTCTGATGTGGGACCCTGTCAAAAGCCTTACTGAAGTCCATATACACAATATCATATTCATTACCATGATCTACCTCCTCAAATACCTTAGTGAAAAAAGTTAATAAATTCGTAAGGCAGGAACGCCCCTTTGTAAAACCATGCTGAGATTCGTTGATTAATTTATGCTTTTCAAGGTGGCTACGAACTGCCTCGGCAATTATTGATTCCATAAATTTTCCCACTATGGAGGTTAGGCTTATTGGTCTATAGTTCGAAGCTAAGGACCTGTCACCTGTTTTGAAAATAGGTATCACATTTGCCATTTTCCACTTATCTGGCACCATGCCAGTTTGTAGTGATATGTTGAAAAGATTAGCCAAAGGTGTGCTAAGCTCCTCTTTACATTCCTTTAGAACCCTTGCATACAGTTCATCAGGGCCTGGGGATTTGTTAGGTTTTAATTTATCTATTTGCCTAAGGACCATGTCACTTGTGACCCTAATAGTGCACAGTTTATTATCGTCCTGTTCTACATAATTTATCATTACTGGAATATCGCTGGTATCCTCCTGTGTAAAAACTGAGAGGAAGTATGTGTTAAAAATTCTACACATTTCCTTATCACTGTCAGTGAGCTGACCCGAGGAACTTTTGAGTGGGCCTATCTTGTCCCTGATCTTACTTCTGTATACCTGAAAGAATCCTTTTGGGTTAGTCTTCGATTCTCTTGCAACTTTAACCTCATAATCTCTATTTGCTTTTCTAATTCCCTTTTTTATTTCTCTCTTTAACTGAATATATCGATTTCTTAATTGCCCCTCTCCTCTTTTGATTTGCCTATATATGCCTCTCTTTTGACCAATCAGATATTTTAATCTATTGTTCATCCATTTAGGATCATTTTTGTTTGATCTGATTTCCCTATTTGGAACATAATTTGACTGAGCAGCTAGAACTATGCCCTGGAAAGCATCATATCGGCAACCATCACCACCTACCTGACCCCTAGTCAGGTCATTCCAGTTCAGCCCACCTAAGTAATTTTTCAGTCCTATGAAATCAGCCAAGCGAAAGTCAGGGACGGAGACTTGATTGCCATTATTAGGGGAATTCCATGATATGTTAAAACTGAGTGATTTGTGATCACTCTCCCCAAGCTCATCATTAACCTCAAGATTATTAATTAGTGTTTCCCTACTGGCAAGAACCAAGTCAAGGAGGTTATTTCCCCTAGTTGGCTCTGTCACAAACTGTTTTAAAAAACAATCCTGGATCGTATCAAGAAAGTCACCCGACTCTAAATTTCCTGTCAAATTGCTCCAGTCAATCTGTCTATAGTTGAAATCTCCCATTAGCACAACATTTTCGTATGTAGATGCTTTACGAATTTCGTCCCATAGAAGTTTACTGCACTCCCTATCAAGATTTGGGGCCCTGTAAATCACACCCAAAATTAGTTTTTCTCGGCCCTCGAGAAGCTGTAACCAAACAGATTCAGTGGCTGACGCTTCTAATTTAATATCTTGTCTAACACAACAATTTAAATTGTCTCTGACATACATCGCTACTCCACCACCTTTCCTGTTGACCCTGTCAGTGTGGAATAATTTATAGCCTTGTATGTGACATTCAGAGGGCATCTCTCTATCTTTCAGATTGAGCCAGGTCTCTGTTATAGCAATAATATCTATGTTTCCTGCACTTGCAATTAATCTTAGCTCATCTATCTTATTTCTAACACTCCTGCTATTAGTATAGTAAACCTTAAGGGAGCTAGTCCCTTGCTGCCCTCTGCTGTCCCCCTTTGTTTGCTGACCTGTTCTATTGTCTTTATTTATAACTTCATGCTGAATGCCTTTTATACATTTACTGTTTCCAACCCTAGTGTTGCAACCTGCTTGTTTCCCACACACACCCATACCTCTATCTTCCATCAGTTTAAAATCATAGGCATTTCACCAATGGCCTTCTCAATCGAGTCTGCAAGTGCTACCACCCCTGCCCCAGAGAGATGAACCCCATCCCTTGCATACATATCATGTTTGCCATAAAAGTTGTTCCAGTTGTCAATGAATGAGTGGGGGTTTTCTCTTATCTCTTCTTTCTCTCTATTCTTCTCCATTTAACTCTCTGTCTCTGTCTCTTTTTTTTTTTTTTTTTTTACACAGGGTTTGACAAGGTTAAGAATCCCTAGCTTTATTGACAAGCTATTTACAGGTTAATGATTCCTAACTTTATTGGTAAGTTAAGAGCTGTTACCTACATCAGCTCATTCGAAAGCATTTTTATTGTTGTGAGACATACAAGTAGGGAACAGGATGAAGTTGGAGCCATCTGTGAGCCAGCATTTTCATGTGATCAACTGACTTTATCTCATTGACATCTCTTTCTGTCTGTCTGTCTGTCTGTCTCTCTCTCTCTCTCTCTCTCTCTCTCTCTCTCTCTCTCTCTCTCTCTCTCTCTCTCTCTCTATCTCTCTCTCTCTCTCTCTCTCTCTCTCTCTCTCTCTCTCTCTCTCTCTCTCTCTCTCTCTCTCTCTCTCTCTCTCTCTCTCTCTCTCTCTCTCTCTTTTTTACACAGGGTTTGACAAGGTTAAGGATCCCTAGCTTTATTGACAAGCTATTTACAGGTTAAGGATTCCTAACTTTATTGGCAAGCTAAGAGCTGTTACCTACATCAGCTCATTTGAAAGCATTTTTATTGTTATGAGACATACAAGTAGGGAACAGGATGAAGTTGGAGCCATCTGTGGGCCAGCATTTTCATTTGATCAACTGACTTTATCTCGTTGACATCATTATGCTGTACGAATGTGTTCCATACTCGAGTCATCCTGGGTATGTATGATCTCAGATGGAGTGATGTTCTGGAGAAGGGTACAGCCAGAGTGAAGTTGCTGCTTTCTGCCCGTCTTGTGGCATAAAAGCTTGTTTCACGCTGTCCTCGAAGTGGATCCAAGTGTGGCATTTTGACAGTATTGGCCTTGTACATAACAGTAAGGCCACCCACATCCCTCCTATGTTGAAGGCTTTGCTGAAATGACAGATCTATCCAGGATGGGCCCAGGCGAGAGATGAGACATCTTGCTCTGTTCTCTACTCTGTCAAGCAGTCGCAGATGAGAGGGGGGGCAGGCAAACCAAGAAAGTGGAGCATACTCAAGGTGTGAGCGTACTTGCGCCTCGTACAGGATCTTGCAACCCCTACTGTCAAGCAGATGCGAGATACGGCGAAGTGCTGTAAGCTTCCTGGCTGCCTTGTTTGCAAGATTTACAACATGGTTCTTCATGGTTAGTTTGGAGTCAAATTTCACCCCAAGGAAATTTGACTCCAAACTAACCATGAAGAACCATGTTGTAAATCTTGCAAACAAGGCAGCCAGGAAGCTTACAGCACTTCGCCGTATCTCGCATCTGCATCTCTCTCTCTCTCTCTCTCTCTCTCTCTCTCTCTCTCTCTCTCTCTCTCTCTCTCTCTCTCTCTCTCTCTCTCTCTCTCTCTCTCTCTCTCTCTCTCTCACTCTCTATCTATATATCTATCTATCTATCTCTTTCTCTACTGATCTTGGGTAGCATTGAAAATTGGGTTGGGAAAATCTTTTGTTAGTGGGATGGATTGTAAAGGACCTGCCTAGTATGGGCCAACAGGCCTGCTGCAGTGTTCCTCCTTTCTTATGTTCTTATCTTCTTATCAAATATCAGTAGCACCCAACTTGGCAAACTCTAAATGATTTGAAATAATTTGTATGTACAAATGTATTTTTTGTTTAATCCCCATTTTAGACTGGCAACTTTGTCATAGATATGAGAAAATGAAAGCACCAATACAACAAAATCGAAAATATTATAGATTTAATCTAGTAACAATAAATTATCAAAAGAGTTACTGAATAAATTATTGTTATGACTGTACATTTGAATTAGACATAGAACCTAGAACACTTTTTATGACTGATACTTAACGTAAAAAATGGACAAAAGCAAGATTTAAATTTATTAACAACCTTTCAGTTTAGCGAACTGGTACGTAAAAGATTTATTCGAGGTTACATGGTCAAATTTAACTAACATTATGTCTGTAACCAACTGGTATTTTTTCATAACCTCTTCCTGACTCGGCAGTGCTGTGTCTGAAACTTTCCTGGTATTATTTATTTTTTTTTTTTATTATCACACCGGCCGATTCCCACCAAGGCAGGGTGGCCCGAAAAAGAAAAACTTTCACCATCATTCACTCCATCACTGTCTTGCCAGAAGGGTGCTTTACACTATATATATATATATATATATATATATATATATATATATATATATATATATATATATATATATATATATATATACACTGATCTCTGGCTGAAGGAGACGCGAACCTACGAACCTTGGAACAAGGTACGCAGTGCTATACCATTCTCACCACACTGGACCAATACCTTGGCGTCCAGCTTGCGCTAGACTTTGATCCAAGGCAGCCAGATTTCAGGGAGAAGGCTTACAGCTTGCTCTTGCGAATTCCTTGCATTGTTAAAATCTCTAGTAAGGCTGATGCATGCAGAGGATGAGATGAAAAGCTGTAAGCCTTCTCCCTGAAAGCTGGCTGCCTTGGATCAAAGTCTAGCGCAAGCTGGACGCCAAGGTATTGGTCCAGTGTGGTGAGAATGGTATAGCACTGCGTACCTTGTTCCAAGGTTCGTAGGTTCGAGTCTCCTTCAGCCAGAGATCAGTGTTTGTGTATATTTCGCCTGCTCTTGCGAATTCCTTATATATATATATATATATATATATATATATATATATATATATATATATATATATATATATATATATATATATATATATATATATATATATATATGCAAAACAACCACTCTGAAAGAATAGAGAAATTCCAAGCGCTTTCGTGACTACTCACATTATCAAGGAACTAGTTCCTTGATAATGTGAGTAGTCACGAAAGCGCTTGGAATTTCTCTATTCTTTCAGAGTGGTTGTTTTGCATATTCTGAAATCACCTGTTTACTGTGATCTTATTGCATATATATATATATATATATATATATATATATATATATATATATATATATATATATATATATATATATATATATATATATATATCCATCATTCGGCGCCGAGGATTTCTAGACATCTTCGCTGTTCATTCAGGCATCATCAAGGATCTTTTTGATGTTAGAACTTGCTAGGACTTTCCCCATCTCTGTTCTGCGCAATTTTCACAGAGTTTTCAATTCAAACTTCTCAATCTGCTGACTTTTGATGGAAAGAGGCTTCTGGTGGGTCAGTTGGCTATATTTAGAATGTAAGAAGTGGTATGTTGACAGAGATCTGAGAGAGAAAGAGAAAGAGAAATGGGGGGGGATGGTGGGAAGGTCGAAAGAATTGATGAGAATGAGATAGTGAGTGTGTGAGAGAGAAAAAAGGAGAGATGCGAGTAGGTGGAGTAACAGAAGGTGGAGGTGGTGGAGGAGGAGAAGGAGAGGAAGGAAGAGATGTTGGAGAAGGACGAGAAGCAGGAGCAGCAGGGAAAGCAGGAGGAGGAGGAGGAGGAGGTGGAGGTGAATTAGGTAGTGGTTATTCTAGGCTTAATGTTGTATTATGTGTAAATAACTTCCGAGTGCCTTTAAGAACATTCTTAAATATTTGAATGTTATGTACACTAGGTTTTCGTAAAAGTTACTTTCCTGTTCTGTGATATATATCAGCAGCACTGGTAGTTTTCGAAGCCGGGTCACCATCTGGAAGAGACCGGAGCCGAGACAGTGCCGGCGAATCTAGATGAATAGCCTTAGAAGATTATCCGTTCCAGAGGCAACAGCAGCAGTTACAGCAACGACAGCATCACCAGCATCACCTGTAGTAGTAATACCAATAAACGAATGTACAATAGGAAAATAAACATTGGTTGTTTTATTAACACCAATACTAATACACTTAAACGAGTTTTTTTTATAAAAGTTGGCAATATAAAAGTTTAGTGACGTTTTGTGCTGTAATTTAACGACTGCAATAATAACGTCAGCTGGTGATTTTCGCTTGTGTTTGATGTCCGAAGCATTTTTGCTCTGATTCAGATAATGACCTAATAATCACTGATATTAATATTTGCTGCATTTAATTATTAAATGGCGAGCGAACTCAAATGAAATATCAATATAAGCGTTTTTATTTCGTCGTTGATTGCTGTTGCTGAAGTGATTTTCACTGGCAGGTTTGTGGTAGCTGTCGTCGTTGTGATGGTGATCATATCCTTTGTCATCATGGTCATCATTGACACCTGCGTCATCATTATTATCATCATAATTATTCGCATCGTAATAGTCTTGTCAACTATTTCCAAACACTACTGCAAAGATTTATATTAAAGGTATCCACAGTCATCTGTTTTAGCTGCACAGCCATAGTAAGTATCAATATATTTACGTGGATTATATATAAAGCCTTCCCTGACGCGGTTTCGAATCGTGTTGACTGCGATCTTTCTCTGTATATACCCGCTTGTTTCTGCGTGGTGCACTGTTTTGTAAATTGGCTTCAGTTGGTGAGTGACTTATGTTCACTGTACGTCGTTAATTATACAACGTTACCAATGTTAATTTCTTAATGTATCATTTAAATTTACAAATAATCTTTTCTATAAGTTAGTTTATTTCGGATCAGATTGCAGAAGTATTTAAGAACGTGTATTTAACCACAAAATAAGCATATTAACAACTGGTGCAAATCTGATCCATTATGTATGATCACCACAGGTGACGAGAGAGCTAATTGTTGTCTAAATGGACGTGTAGTGACATGATAGCGTGTGGGAGTTTTTATTCAGTTGTATTCAACAAATTGACGCTTCCAGCGGAGTACCTTGATGCTGGCGAAGGGTTTTTGATCCAAGGTATTGAAGCTACTTTTCCCTTACTTTATTAAACTTGATTACCTCCAATTCCCCAAGTACTGTATTACCCCTGTCTATTTGGAACTTTCCTGTGAATTGAACTTTTCGAAAATAATGAATTCCAGCTCGTAATATCAGATACGAATAAAATATATCACGAAAAAATCGGGGATAGAAGGAAAAATTCAATCAATTCAGTCGCACTATTATTCAGTTTGGTGCATAATAGAGGGAATTGACCTGTACAATCATATTGCAACGACTCAAATTTACTGATACACATAATTCCAACGTGAGAGACGCATGAAATTATGATCAAAAGTCTCTGAGACACATGGTGAGGGGAAAAAGACTGTTGACTGTGATCTTCTGTTAACAGGAGGGGGCTCCGCCAGCCGCTGTAGCAACACACGTGTGGGCAAACACTTCCCTGTTTACCCTCAGACGTAAATAAACAGAAGGCAGCTCATCTCACCGTAGCCCCCAGGAAGCCTTCCTAAGATAGCGTAGTGTTCATGTTCGCAGTCAAAGCAGCCGAGGGAGGGCAGGGAGCCCTAAATCAGCGAGGCGGTCTACACGCGGCCAGAGATGGTGAGGGGTTGGTGCATTTTACCGAAGTCTTTTGGGGACCAGCGCCTCTCTTTTGTTTTACCCCTACGCAGGAGAGGGGTCGTGTTAGTTATTTTTGAAAAAGTTTTACGGTGGCCTTATCTAAATATATATATATATATATATATATATATATATATATATATATATATATATATATATATATATATATATATATATATATATATATATATATATATATATATATATATATATATATATATATATATATATATATATATATATATATATATATATATATATATATATATATATATATATTTGTATGTATATATATATATATATATATTATATGTATATATATATATATATATATATATATATATATATATATATATATATAGAGATGATAGATAGATAGATATAGATGCTTTATATGTATATATACATACATATGTATATGATGTATACATATGAATGATTTTCCATTTTTATTCACTTTGGTGGGAGACGCCGTTGTGGTTAAAAAGACAAAAGCTGTATAATTTAATTTAAAGAATTAGAATATGCCAGCCGAATGCCATATAAAAAGTTTTAAATTATTCAACACTGATAGAAACAAAAGGAAGTGGCGTGGAGTAGCCCTTGATATCCCAGAAAACTTCCTGCTGCCCAGAAAAAAAATGAAATCTGTGGGAATTGACACATTCATGGCTGCCAATTTGCAGAAGAAATGAAGGATTATTCATAGGAACTTTATCATTTCTTTCTAACATAGAAATTAACAGAGGACGACTACTTCTTCTGGACGAACTTGTGGAGTCTTCAAGAAATGAAAATGGAGTAATCCTCGGAAATTTTAAATTTAGCTGAATTGACTAGAATTCCTTGCCTGAGAATCCAGAGTTAAATAACTGTCTGATTGAGTTCTTGCAAGCAAGAAACCCGTTGTTAACAGTCTTAAGTTCAGAGAGAACTTTGGTACAGGTAATCACAAATCTATTACACTTAATATTGAATGGAAATATGATAATTAGGATAATGCAGTAGAGGTCATGAATTCTTGTTCTGTATAGTAAAAGGACACAAGTGCAACTAATGTGTCATTTTTATTGTGGCAACGTTTCGCTCTCCAGGAGCTTTGTCAAGCCGTTACAAACAGTACATGGACACAGAGGGTATATATAGGCTCAGAGTGAGATGCAATACTAGTGGTAGTAGTAGTAGTGAGCCTATATATACCCTCTGCAGAGCGAAACGTTGCCACATAAAAATGACACATTACTTGCACTTGTGTCCTTTTGCTTTACATATTGTCAGTAATTCTACCAACTTTATTACAATTCTTGTTCATCAGATTAAAATACACTTAGAGAACACCTGCCATGTGCTGATTGAAGTAAGAGAGGGAATTTCCATATAACTTTCTGCACATACTCTACAAGCTGCCCAAAGAACGTATATTACCAACAGGGTGATAAAATCGATTAAAACCCATCGGGAGCCGATGAACTTGATGTTAAATTTTTTTAGGGGGGGGAGTATGTGGGATGAAGAAATTTATGAACCCTTATGGAGGGGAACCAATTTTAACTTAATTGTTCATAATGAAAAACAGGAAAAAAAAAGAAAAGTGAAGAGATGCTTAAGAAGACGATGAAATTAAAGCTGGAAAGGAATTAAAGATAAAGTTAATTCCAAGTAGATAGAACCAAGATTAGAGAAAAGTTGGTGATCACTTAATTCTATCTCTGGAAGTTTAAAGTCGAAGAAAAGATAACGGGCTCGATTTTTGACGGTTTTGTCTTTTACACAAAATAACGTAAATATGATCACGATAATTAACAATTATAGTACATGAAGAGAAAAAGAAATGAAGATGAAGAAACATATATATATATATATATATATATATATATATATATATATATATATATATATATATATATATATATATATATATATAAGCATAAGTTAAAACATAAATAATATATAACATTTATGTTATTTTGGACTTCAACAAGTTTGTTGAAGAACGAGACAAGCGGAAGCATTTTAGGCGCAATTATCGAGTGCAAGAAAATGTGTTTACCATCACTCATCATTATAACTACCGTCAGCCACCCTCCCCACTATCATAACTACCGTCAGCCACCCTCCCCACTATCATAACTACCGTCAGCCACCCTCCCCACTATCATAACTACCGTCAGCCACCCTCCCCACTATCATAACTACCGTCAGCCACCCTCCCCACTATCATAACTACCGTCAGCCACCCTCCCCACTATCATAACTACCGTCAGCCACCCTCCCCACTATCATAACTACCGTCAGCCACCCTCCCCACTATCATAACTACCCTCAGCCACCCTCCCCACTATCATAACTACCCTCAGCCACCCTCCCCACTATCATAACTACCCTCAGTCACCCTCCCCACTATCATAACTACCCTCAGCCACCCTCCCCACTATCATAACTACCGTCAGCCACCCTCCACACTATCATAACTACCGTCAGCCACCCTCCCCACTATCATAACTACCGTCAGCCACCCTCCCCACTATCATAACTACCCTCAGCCACCCTCCCCACTATCATAACTACCCTCAGCCACCCTCCCCACTATCATAACTACCCTCAGTCACCCTCCCCACTATCATAACTACCGTCAGCCACCCTCCCCACCATCATAACTACTCTCAACCACCCTCCCTACCATCATAACTACTCTCAACCACCCTCCCCACCATCATAACTACTCTCAGCCACCCTCCCTACCATCATAACTACTCTCAGCCACCCTCCCTACCATCATAACTACCCTCAGCCACCCTCCCCACTATCATAACTACTCTCAGCCACCCTCCCTACCATCATAACTACTCTCAGCCACCCTCCCTACCATCATAACTACCGTCAGCCACCCTCCCCACTATCATAACTACCCTCAGCCACCCTCCCCTCCATCATAACTACTCTCAACCACCCTCCCCACCATCATAACTACTCTCAGCCACCCTCCCTACCATCATAACTACTCTCAGCCGTCATCCCTACCATCATAACTACTCTCAGCCACCCTCCCTACCATCATAACTACTCTCAGCCACCCTCCCTACCATCATAACTACTCTCAGTCGCCCTCCCTACCATCATAACTACCCTCAGCCACCCTCCCTACCATCATAACTACTCTTAACCACCCTCCCTACCATCATAACTACTCTCCGCCACCCTTCCCACCATCATAACTACTCTCAACCACCCTCCCCACCATCATAACTACTCTCAGCCATCCTCCCTACCATCATAACTACTCTCAGCCACCCTCCCTACCATCATAACTACTCTCAGCCACCCTCCCTACTATCATAACTACTCTCAACCACCCTCCCTACCATCATAACTACTCTCACCCACCCTCCCTACCATCATAACTACCCTAAGCCACCCTCCCTACCATCATAACTACTCTCAGCCACCCTCCCTACCATCATAACTACTCTCAGCCACCCTCCCTACCATCATAACTACTCTCAGTCGCCCTCCCTACCATCATAACTACCCTCAGCCACCCTCCCTACCATCATAACTACTCTCAACCACCCTCCCTACCATCATAACTACTCTCCGCCACCCTTCCCACCATCATAACTACTCTCAACCACCCTCCCCACCATCATAACTACTCTCAGCCATCCTCCCTACCATCATAACTACTCTCAGCCACCCTCCCTACCATCATAACTACTCTCAGCCACCCTCCCTACTATCATAACTACTCTCAACCACCCTCCCTACCATCATAACTACTCTCACCCACCCTCCCTACCATCATAACTACCCTAAGCCACCCTCCCTACCATCATAACTACTCTCAGCCACCCTCCCTACCATCATAACTACTCTCAGCCACCCTCCTTACCATAATAACTACTCTCAACCACCCTCCCTATCATCATAACTACTTTCAGCCACTCTCCCTACTATCAAAACTACTCTCAACCACCCTCCCTACCATCATAACTATTCTCAACCACCCTCCCTACCATCATAACTACTCTCCGCCACCTTCCCCACCATCATAACTACTCTCAACCACCCTCCCCACCATCATAACTACTCTCAGCCACCCTCCCTACCATCATAACTACTCTCAGCCACACTCCCTACCATCATAACTGCTCTCAGCCACCCTCCCTACCATCATAACTACCCTCAGCCACCCTCCCTACCATCATAACTACCCTCAGCCACCCTCCCTACCATCATAACTACTCTCAGCCACCCTCCCTACCATCATAACTACTCTCAGCCACCCTCCCTACCATCATAACTACTCTCAGCCACCCTCCCTACCATCATAACTACTCTCAGCCACCCTCCCTACCATCATAACTACTTTCAGCCACCCTCCCTACCATCATAACTACTCTCAGCCACCCTCCCTACTATCAAAACTACTCTCAACCACCCTCCCTACCATCATAACTACCCTCAGCCACCCTCCCTACTATCAAAACTACTCTCAACCACCCTCCCTACCATCATAACTACCCTCAGCCACCCTCCCTACTATCATAACTACTCTCACCCACCCTCCCTACCATCATAACTACTCTCAGCCACCCTCTCTACTATCATAACTACTCTCAGCCACACTCCCTACTATCATAACTACTCTCAGCCACCCTCCCCACCATCATAACTACTCTCAACCACCCTCCTCACAATCATAACTACTCTCAGCCACCCTCCCTACCATCATAACTACTCTCAACCACCCTCTTTACCATCATAACTACTCTCAACCACCCTCCCTACCATCATAACTACTCTCAACCACCCTCCCTACAATCATAACTACTCTCAACCACCCTCCCTACCATCATAACTGCTCTCCGCCACCCTCCCCATCATCATAGGTACTCTCAACCACCCTCCCCACCATCATAACTACTCTCAGCCACCCTCCCCTCCATCATAACTACTCTCAACCACCCTCCCTACCATCATAACTACTCTCAGCCATCCTGCCCACTATCATAACTACTCTCAACCACCCTCCCTACCATCATAACTACTCTCAGCCACCCTACCTACCATCATAACTACTCTCAACCACCCTCCCTACCATCATAACTACTCTCAGCCACCCTCCCTACCATCATAACTACTCTCAACCATCCTCCCTACCATCATAACTACTCTCAACCACCCTCCCTACCATCATAACTACTCTCAACCACCATCCCTACCATCATAACTACTCTCACCCCCCCACCATCATAACTACTCTCAACCACCCTCCCCACCATCATAACTACTCTCAGCCACCCTCCCCACCATCATAACTACTCTCAACCACCCTCCCTACCATCATAACTACTCTCAAGCACCATCCCAACCATCATAACTACTCTCAACCACCCTCCCTACCATCATAACTACTCTCAACCACCCTCCCTACCATCATAACTACTCTCAGCCACCCTCCCTACCATCATAACTACTCTCAGCCACCCTCCCTACCATCATAACTACCCTCTGCCACACTCCCCACCATCATAACTACTCTCGACCACCCTCCCCACTATCATAACTACTCTCAACCACCCTCCCTACCATCATAACTACTCTCAACCACCCTCCCTACCATCATAACTACTCTCAGCCACCCTCCCTACCATGATAACTACCCTCAGCCACACTCCCCACCATCATAACTTCTCTCGACCACCCTCCCCACTATCATAACTATCCTCAGCGACTCTCCTCACCATTATGGGTACTCTCAACCATCCTCCCCACTATCATCTTTGACTGTACCACCACCTCCATTAACCTCACCACTTCCATAACTATCACTCGCATCACTATTAGCGTCACTTCTACTTCTACTACTACTAGTACCACCATCACTACTATCACCACCTCAGCCACTCTCACCACCACTATTCTCACAACAGCCACCCTTTCTTCTATCTTCGCCACCACCACCACCACCACCACCACCATCACTACAAACACCTCCGTGTTCATTCCCACTCCATTCCTAGCATCATCTCTACCCCTCCCCCCCTTCACCACCACTACATTCGTTCTCGCCAGTTTCCCACCCACAATACCACAACCACTACCTTTAACAACAAAACCATCCTCTACCACAGCCACTCTTTTTTTTCTACCACCACCCTAAACATTCTTACCACAACTCCCACTACCACCACCATCACAACCACCGCCGCCGCCGCCGCCGCCCTCTCACCATTACACCGCACCCTCTCTCACCACCCATCCGTCCGTTCCAGTGCCTGCTGGTGATGGATGCACGTGAAATGGATGCGAAAATGCTCACTGACTGTCACAATACGTCACTTAAGGGAGCACCTCCGTCAAGGTGTCCACCTTCACCTCTCACTCCACTTATTTTTAGCAGTAATATTAATATTATCAACTCCAAGATATTGCTAAGCAAGCGGCCAGACCCGCCCATTTATCTGCTTACTCAAAAACTACCTTGAATCTTATACATGTCAAGGTGACGAAATATCCTTGAACATAATGTAAAACAAATCAGTCAGAAATGTAAATTCTGTCAGAGGTGGCGGTAGCGGCAGTCCCATGTGTGAGGACATGGTAGAATTATCTGAAGAGTAAGACACAGGTGTAAACATTAGGAATCTACGGTCTCTTTCTATATATGATTTTCTTTTATGTTTTCTAAGGGATATATATTTAATGCAGACCTTGTATGCTTCTGTGTTTAGCTTTTCCAGGCACTGGAGATGATGTAACGTGCTGCTGACTGTTTTCCAGGCGGGTCTGATGGTCCTTTGGATCCCAGTCACCTAATTGTTAAAGTTATATTTACTAAACATCCGTTGTCGTACATTTTTACTGTAATTCCCAACCCCTGGGTTTATACTCGTTTGTCCTGCTGTGATGTTGTGTTCAGAGAATATTGTGTTTGTGATTGATATATCTCTCGCTAGTTCCTCGTTGTTCAAGAAAATCAAATCCACCTTCGAAACTAACACAAAACGATAAACCACCACAAACACACTCACCATCACAGCTCACCATAACAGCCCACTCATCATCACAACAGTCACCATCACTACACATTCGCCATCAATACACATTCCTCATCACAACAACATACTCTCAATTACAACACACTCACCGTCACTCACCGTCACAACACACTAGCCATCACAACTCACTACCACAACACACTCATTATCGCACAACACACAAAGTCACTACACATTTCCTTCAGCAACACACCATCACAACATAGAATCACAACACACTATCACAACGCATTATCACAACACACTAACACATAACACTTACCATCTTAGTATAGTCTCCATCACAACTCACTATCACATTGCACTCACCATCACAACACAAGAAGCAGCAGTGACTGAAGGTGAATAATTGATAATGAAAATGTGAAAGTTACACATAAGCGAGACGGAAGGAATTAAGAAGGATGACTGTAGGAAGGAAGGGAGGGACAGAAGGAATGGAAGGGAATGAGGGGAAGAGTGGATAGAAGGTGACAGTGGTCGGAGGGTGGAATGTGGATGGGAGGTAAAGGGAGAGTGGAGGAAGTGAGTGAAAAATGGAAAGATGGAGGGGCAGAGTGTAGGGAAAATGCTAGACTAAAGGGCAGGGGATGGAGAGTGGTGGGAGGGAGAGGAGGAGGAGAGGGGAATACAGAAGGAAGGGAAGAGGAAACTGAAAGGAGAGAGGGAAAGAAAGGGGTGAAGAAGGCTGGGGGGAGGTAAGGAGAGAGCGGAGGGATAGTGTGGTAGGGGAGAGGACAGGGTTGGGGAGGAAAGGGAAGGGGGGATTATAAGGAAGAAGGAATGGAGAGAATGTAAATGAACAGGTTGAGTGAAGACTGAATGATGAGAATCTAAAAAGAAGAAACGGGATAAAGGAGAAGAGAGGAGAGAAATAAAGCGTGGAAGAAAAAGGAAAGCAGACTAAGCTAAGTCGGGGTAATGAATGAAGTAAGAAGAGAGGGTTGGAAGAGGGAGAGAGAGAGAGGTAAAGGAATACAGTGAAACAAACAAGATGTAAATGGAGAATGACAAGGAAAGAAAAGACTGTAGTGAGGAAGTGAGTGTAAAGAGAAGAATTGTGTGAGGAAGTGACTGAGTGAATGTTTGTTGGTACCTGGCTTTCAGAAGAGTGTAGAAGTCACTGAGGTATTGAAGACGAGTGTAGAAGTCACTTAGGTATTGAAGACGAGTGTAGAAGTCACTGAGGTATTGAAGACGAGTGTAGAAGTCACTGAGGCATTGAAGACGAGTGTAGAAGTCACTTAGGTATTGAAGACGAGTGTAGAAGTCACTGAGGTATTGAAGACGAGTGTAGAAGTCACTGAGGTATTGAAGACGAGTGTAGAAGTCACTTAGGTATTGAAGACGAGTGTAGAAGTCACTTAGGTATTGAAGACGAGTGTAGAAGCCACTGAGGTATTGAAGACGAGTGTAGAAGTCACTGAGGTATTGAAGACGAGTGTAGAAGTCACTGAGGTATTGAAGACGAGTGTAGAAGTCACTGAGGTATTGAAGACGAGTGTAGAAGTCACTGAGGTATTGAAGACGAGTGTAGAAGTCACTGAGGTATTGAAGACGAGTGTAGAAGTCACTTAGGTATTGAAGACGAGTGTAGAAGTCACTTAGGTATTGAAGACGAGTGTAGAAGCCACTGAGGTATTGAAGACGAGTGTAGAAGTCACTTAGGTATTGAAGACGAGTGTAGAAGTCACTGAGGTATTGAAGACGAGTGTAGAAGTCACTTAGGTATTGAAGACGAGTGTAGAAGTCACTGAGGTATTGAAGACGAGTGTAGAAGTCACTGAGGCATTGAAGAAGAATGTAGAAGTCACTGAGGTATTGAAGACGAGTGTAGAAGTCACTGAGGTATTGAAGACGAGTGTAGAAGTCACTGAGGTATTGAAGACGAGTGTAGAAGTCACTGAGGTATTGAAGACGAGTGTAGAAGTCACTGAGGTATTGAAGACGAGTGTAGAAGTCACTGAGGCATTGAAGACGAGTGTAGAAGTCACTGAGGTATTGAAGACGAGTGTAGAAGTCACTGAGGCATTGAAGACGAGTGTAGAAGTCACTGAGGTATTGAAGACGAGTGTAGAAGTCACTGAGGCATTGAAGACGAGTGTAGAAGTCACTGAGGTATTGAAGACGAGTGTAGAAGTCACTGAGGTATTGAAGACGAGTGTAGAAGTCACTGAGGTATTGAAGACGAGTGTAGAAGTCACTGAGGCATTGAAGACGAGTGTAGAAGTCACTGAGGTATTGAAGACGAGTGTAGAAGTCACTGAGGTATTGAAGACGAGTGTAGAAGTCACTGAGGTATTGAAGACGAGTGTAGAAGTCACTGAGGTATTGAAGACGAGTGTAGAAGTCACTGAGGTATTGAAGACGAGTGTAGAAGTCACTGAGGTATTGAAGACGAGTGTAAAAGTCACTGAGGTATTGAAGACGAGTGTAGAAGTCACTGAGGCATTGAAGACGAGTGTAGAAGTCACTGAGGTATTAAAGACGAGTGTAGAAGTCACTTAGGTATTGAAGACGAGTGTAGAAGTCACTTAGGTATTGAAGACGAGTGTAGAAGTCACTTAGGTATTGAAGACAAGTGTAGAAGTCACTGCGGCATTAAAGACGAATGTAGAAGTCACTGAGGTATTGAAGACAATTGTAGAAGTCACTGCGGCATTAAAGACGAGTGTAGAAGTCACTGAGGTAGAGAAGGCACTAGGAGGTGCAGGATAACAAAACGCAGGATAAAAGGTATATGGAATATTAACATGGAAACTCTGTGAGAAGCGGTAAGTGCCAGAGTACCGTAGGGTAAACAAAACATGTAAGACCTGTGTAAGAAATGATAGTAATAATATAAGAACAGGAAAACACAGAAAGAAATTGGAAAGGACGATGGGGTAAGCTGGGAGTGAGAACCAATCTTGGGAAGCAACATGTTATATGAGCGAATTAGGTCTGGTACAGGACATGCAGCAGGAAATCTAATTTACCTCACATCTGTATCTACCATCCTCTCTCACACTGATGACCTTTCTCCATTTCCCAAAATAATTCTTTCCTTTCCCAGCCCATCGTCATCAAGCCTTCGCCCATTAACTTTATTTCCCTTACATTATTCTCTTTTCCAGGATCTTCCTTTCTTCAGCTCCTTTGTCTGATTTCCTCCCTATGGTGTCTAATATTTTCTGCTGTTCTCTGCCCGTCTCTCACTCTTCCCACTATTGCTCTTTACCCCTGGCCATTCTAATGTATTTCTTCCCCACACCCCATTATCCTCAAATAATCTCAGCCTGTTCCTCTCCCTTCTCCCAGAATCGTTTGGTGGACTCTTAACCATTAACCATCACACTGAGATCAATGTTTCTTGAGTCAGTAACACGAAAGGTTTTTAGTGATATTCACTCAAAATGAATCAGATATGAAAAGAGAAATTCTGAAGCCCCACATAAGCTGGTAACTAATGCATATTGACATAGATGGAGAAGAAGTGAACTGGAAATTAGACCAAAAGACGTGTCTCACATAGAGACCTGCATGCTCTCCTGCAGAGACATAATGTGTTGATGCAGCAGCACTGGATACATCACCAGTGTACCGTCACCCTATTCTATATGACAGTTAATTAGTGGGAACAAACGCTATGTTTCTCGGTAATATTTCTTCACACAGGATGGAGCTCATGCTATGTTGAAATCTTTCATCCTGAGATGGGAGACTAATGATGGGAGTTTACCTGGAGACCTGGAGAGAGTTCCAGGGGTCAACGCCCCCGCGGCCCGGTCTGTGACCAGGCCTCCTGGGAGACTAGTGATGGGAGACTAGTGATGGGAGACTAGTGATGGGAGACTAGTGATGGGAGACTAGTGATGGGCAATAAGGATATAGTCAAGTATTTCGTTAAGGGCTCATCGGGTACGGGAACTTCAAAGGTTTCGTTCTAGCGTAGCTGGAGTTGCTGTCACTTGGAAATTTTCGTCTCTCAGAATAGCATATCGTAGCCACAAAAAAAAATGAAGAAGATATGTCCTTCACAGCACAGCTGGGTGAAAAGAGGAAGGAACGGGATAATGGGAATTTAGATGTGATAATATACCTAGTATATAATATGTCATATCTCTAACATGTCTAATTTTTAAAAAAAAATGAAAGGGGGAGGAGTGGAAAATAAATTTTGGTGACATAATATATCTAACTACATGTATATATCAGTGGATACCAGAGTCATTATATGCCCATGAATATAAAATGTCGCTAATCACATGATAAATATTATTTTTATTTTTAAATATGTAAAAATTGGATACATCTCATCACCAGTGGGATGCTACTCTTCCTTGTAACAAATCTGGACACAGTAACAAGGTGCTGCTTCCCTCTTCTGTAGGGTGATTACACAGTGGGAACAAAGCCTATATTTCCCTGTTATATTGTATCAAGCAGGATGCTCATACAAGACATCGAAATCCGTCAGTCTGAGCTGTGAGACGACTTCAGTGGGGTAGTGAGAATATCGTCAAGGATTCCAGTAAGGATCCATCAGCTGTGGGACCTGGAATTACTATCACTTAGGAACTGCCATCTCTTAAGATTGCCATACGTGGAGAGGGGGAAGGGGACAAGTGATGGCAGCTCAAAAGTAGGCCCAGAAATACATGAAAGTTAGAGAGAGAGAGTGTGTGTGTAAGCATAAAAATAAAATTAGGTAATGAAAAAGAGTGATAATCAGTCTCCCACTAAGGACCGCCTGGTATTGACAACCATGCTGCTGACTGGAAGCCAGATTAAATAAATCAAGTCTGCGGAAGAAATCTGGTCAGTTTTAGTTAATTGTAAAAGTCTGATGGGGTAGAAATGATGGAGAGGAGCAGTGAGGGAGGAGAGAGAGAGAGAGAGAGAGAGAGGGGGGAGAGTGAGAGAGAGAGATTGTGAGTGTGAGGGGTGTGTGTGAGTGTTTGAGTGTTTGAGTGTGTGTGTATGTGTGTGTGTGTGTGTGTGTGTGTGTGTGTGTGTGTGTGTGTGTGTGTGTGTGTATGTGTGTGTGTCTGTCTGTCTGTCTGTGTCTGCATCTGTGTCTGTGTCTGTGTCTGCATCTGTGTCTGTGTCTGTGTCTGTGTCTGTGTCTGCATCTGTGTCTGTGTCTGTGTCTGTGTCTGTGTCTGTGTCTGTGTGTTAGTGACTGATTCGGGAGACAATACTTTGGAAAAAATGGTAAAATTGTTGTGTTAACCCATTAGAAGCGACGAGACAAGCAAGGTCATGAAACTGACATTACCATTTGCTTCAGTAAAAGTATTCACACCCAGGCCATTGATGCTGTCATTACTAAACACCTGAATATAAATTACTTCAGGTTATGCATAATCCACATTACATCCTTACCTGCATGTGCAATGTTGCAGAACTCATTGGGAGCGATAAGATCCAGTACAGCCTCCTTATGAAGGATGTAGATTTCTTTCTATTTTATGCTAGCCTCTAGAACTCTCTCAAGGTTGTCAAAAGTTACAGTTAGACAGGATGAAGTATATCTTAAGCCCTGGACAGTGAAAAAAAATGAGGACCCAAAAATGTGAGTCTAAAATTTTTGAATCACTCACGAAATACGATTGCAAACAAATCACAGAACGGATTTAACCGTGCGTTAACCACTCTGCCAGTGGTTAGCGCACTGGCCTGTGAATTTTAGGACTCTCCTCGGGTTCAAACTCCTCTCGTTCTCTGATTTAATTGCTGAGGAAATGTGCTGACCGGCTAGCATCCCCTTTAAGTTGGATCTATTAACTCTGACTAAAAAACAAGAGTAAGCGCCTTCTTGGTAGATAAAGGCAAGTGTCGCCCTATCTGAGCGTGTTCGATCGGTTTAAGCAGGGAAAATTAATAAGCAGCAACTACAGACCAGTGTCACTTCTGTCAATCACTGGCAAAATTCTTGAGACAATAATCTCACGGCAAGTTGTAGTATATTTTGATTATCACTTACTTTTCTGTGACTGTCCATTTATCTTCAGAAAAAATCGCTCTGCAGTTGATCTGTTAAATTTCGCCACCAGGTGGTACCAGTCACTGAATGAATCCAATATCAACTGTGTAGTAACGCAGGACATTGCCGATGCCTTCGACTGAGGGTGGTTACAAGAGCAGAGTCTACAAGTCAGACAGCGAGGGAGAGGGACCATGAGGGTCTGGAGGGTATAGGAGAACAGTGAGAGAAACAGTGGTGGAGGGAGGGCTGTTAGTGTAGGAGGATTGTGAGGGAGGGGGAGCTGTTTGGGCAGGGGTATAGTGAGGGAGGGGGAGATGTCTAATTTTCATGTAGAAATCAAAGTCGACCCTGTGTGTTAATATTTCATCTCTCTCTCTGGCGTGCACAGGTGCTGTGACCTCTCCTTGGTCTCCTTCACACCACCTTACTCGAGACACAAAACTCTTAACGTTTTCCTTATTCTGACTCACGTCCCCACTCATTTTCTACACTGTGACAAAACAAACTCTACCCTGCTTTTCATTATTAATATTAAAGAAATCGCTAATGAGTTTGCGTGAGGTAAGAGAAGCGAGGTGCTGACTCCACTGTGACGCGACAGGAATACTTTTAATCCTGGGAGGGTTGGAGAAAAGAACGAAGGGTGGGCTGGAGAGTCGGAGGAAGAGGAGGGAAGGAGAGGTAAGGATATTCTTTAATGTACGAAAACTGAAAACATCTGCAATGTGCTTGTACACTAGTCTTTATAATAGTTATACTGTGGGAACAAAAAATATCTGTATTTCCCGGTCATTCTCCGCCGCACAGCGTGGATTTTAGTGGTGAAATCTCTTAGAATGAGCTAAGAGACCTCAGTAGGACAATGCGAATGTCGTTAATTATTTTATTATGGGTTTAGTAGTAACTCTAACTTCAGATATTTTGTTCCCGCAGATCAGGAGTTACTATTTCTTGGGAAATGCCATCTTCAAAGATTTCCTATACTATACGCAGGAGAATTTTTTTGATGGAGGTATCTTAGTCATAACTGAGAGGCAACAAATATATAAGAGAGAATGGAATGGAAAGAAATTTTAAATCTGTCATGTATCTAAGAATAAGCATTATGGGATTCATGCAGATTCGTTGTTTAAATACCCTCTTCACATTTTAAATCTACTTCATATATTAGAGAATATATATACTTGCATTAGCCTCGAGATAATTATCCTGAACATCGTTAAACAAAGCCTCATTTATTTGTAATAAGAATCGCTCACTAAATGTAGACTAACCAAGGAAATGTGGGCCACCTGTGACGTCACCTCCAGCTGCTACACCTCACGTTTTGCTCCAACATATAAAAGTCAGACTACATGTTTCTGCTTTAAACTGAGAAACTAACCACCACTTGTCATGGCTGAGGACTGATGATCTAAACATTACGTCTACTCTCTCCAAGTTTCATTTATCGTCTATCAGTCAACTCAGCAATTTGTTTACCTCTCACAACACAGTCTATCGCTCCTGAAAAAAATGCGCTTAAAAGTTTTCTCAGAGCAGAGGTATTAATGGAACCAGCAAAATCGCTACGCGAAACCTGATCATGCCCTAATTAATATTTTTTTACTGCGTAATTCATAAGGATTATCATTTGTTAGCCCATTAAGCTTGATAATTATTCATTTAAAGATTAATATGATTCTTTCGACGAGGGGCCGGGGAATTTATTAATGATAAAATTGTAGTTTGAAGTCAGAATAGTTCTAGTGATTAATGCAGTATGCCAATAATAATAATAATAATAATAATAATAATAATAATAATAATAATAATAATAATAATAATAATAATAATATCTTTATTTACTACAAGTACATGTACAAGGTATACAGACCATAGCTGACATCAAGGACATACTACTATATAGAAAGCCGCTTGTTATACTGAGCATTTCCCACAAATTAGGTCAGCGTCCCAGGATGCGACCCACACCAGTCCACTAACATCCAGGTGCCCATTTTACTGATGGGTGAACATAAACAACAGGTGTACAGAAACACGCCCAACGCTTCTACTCTGGCTGGGAATCGAACCCAGGCCCTCGCCGTGTGAACCGACAGCCACCAGGCTACCAGAACCCTAATGGTTGACTTATTGTTGCACGATATTGATGAATATGACTGATGGATGGTACGTTAGTCTGAAGTGCGTGACTAACTTTATTTCTAATTGCGCGTCCGAGTGTGTTTGTACTTGCGTTCAGGTTTTGCGTATATTTGAGAGAGGATTCACATGGTTCTTTTTACAGGATATGAGCTATAGCTCCTGGGTTTCGATTTTTAATCATAGAACGTGTACTGTGACTCCCGACCTTCTTGGTTTATATCATGTTTACATTGTAACCCATGTAAAGTATTAAGCTCTGCTACCTTACATTGTAGCTATATTTAAAATTCCAATGGAAAACCTTCGCATAGACCATTAAAATTATCTTCCTTCCCTTGTCCCAAATACTCCATTTGATGTCTTAAGACTACTTACTAACATTACAATAGCAAGATTTTATTTATATATTTCTGGCCCACATGAATCTCCACTTTCCATTTATTTACCCTCGTTCAGTTACCCATTATACTAAGATGTCCCTAAGTATATTCTTATTTCACATGTGTTTGGTATGGGACCAACCTACGACAGTTTTCTGGAATTTTAATTGGGTATCTCCGAAATTGTATTTTTAATAGGTTATCTGAATTTTATTTTTTTTCTAATTCCTTGGATCAAAACACTTTTATATTAGGACACCACCTTTCCTAGAAGGGACGGGGAAAAGGAGGGAGGTCACACATGATGGCCTTGGAAATGTCAATTCATTAGAGTTAATTAATCTGAGGGACGGTCAGCTAGTGTGTTATTTTGACGCAAATGTCATGCACACCTCCACTCACTCCATGTTCAAGGTGATAGATGTATGACTAGCTGATGGCCACACCTCCACTCACTCCATGTTCAAGGTGAGAGCCAAACCTCCACTCGCTTCATGTTCATGGTGACAGAAATTCCTCCATTCACTCCATGTTCAATGTGATGGAAATACCTTCCCTCGCCACATGTTCAAAGCGATATATATACCTCCCCACTCCAAGTTCAAGGTGTTCGACATACTTCCGATCACTGAATGTTGAATGTGATATATACTGTACATACTTCCACTGACTCCATGTTCAGAGTACACACCTCCATTAACGTATTTCTGCGATGCTTCTTTTTGCTTTCTGCTATTCACTGTTTGTTTAACGTAAGAGATTTACGTCCACTGACTCCATGTTCAAGCTGAGACAGGAATAGACACACGTGATAGACACACCTCTATTCATTTCGAATTTAAGGTAATAGAGAATTCCACACCATGTTCGAGGTGATACACACATACCTCCATTCCATGAATATCTTGCTGCATAGTCAAGGTGATACATGCATACCTCTACCCAGTTAACAAGGTTATACATATGTTTCTTAAAAATTTTATGTTCAAGATATGTTACTGTTGCTACTACTACAACCACTAGTACTACTACTACTACTACTACTACTACTACTACTACTACTACTACTACTACTACTACCAACACCTCTGCCTTCTTACCCCGTCTTTTTACTTATTGTCTTCGGGTTTTCTCTTCTTTTTCTGTCTAGTTTAGTAACTTGACAATGGTCCAGGAGAGACCGAAAAGTCGCTACGAGGCTCCGTTCCTATGTGAGGGATTTTAATGAATTATTACATTAGACCACAATTTATAAAAAAAGTATAATAAAATTTATACTTATAAAATTATTATTAAATAATTATTATTAATAAAGTATTTGTTATTCTTTCATTAATATATTACAATTTTCATTTTTATAAATATTACAGTACAATCAATAAAGGGAATTCAGTGAAAAAAGTAACAAAGTGAAGAATTAATTATTCTGATGAAGAATGAGACGAAATCAGCGAGGTGAGGGACCAGATTATTGTCAGAAGTTTTAATGGAGTGGAAGATAGGACAGGTGTGAAATTGCTTGATTAGTCAATCAAAAGTTGCACCATTATCTCCGAAGCTCAACCATCAGTGGATATCATTTTTTTTTTTTTGCAGTGTAAGAAACGGCTTTTATTTTATGGACTGATGGAGCTCACTGCATTGTTTAATGACACAGTTAGTTCTTGAAACGTCCTTGATGGAACAAGGACGTTCTCTGTGACCGTATTTGCTTGGACCTCCTCCTATTTTCTGATGATGTGTTGATTGCAACACGAAAGGACTAGTTATCAGTCAATCTCCTCCCCCCCCCCAGTGGTTGTTTTGCATATACGTTAATAATTTTCATTCATGAGTAATTTAATCGATGTGTTAGTGAGCATTCTTCGTATTTGTGCAAAGATAAAATCCATCCCTAATAACGCACATTTAGCCGATACACTTCAAACCTTATAAATTTACAACTCAAATAAGCACACTAGTCACTGCACTAATGATTGGAAGATCCATATTTGTAAGACAAATATTTAGGTACGCAACATTAGCGTGGAACCCACGCACAGCAAAACATATTGTCTTACCGATTCCGAAACTAAGATAAAACTAATCACAAAGATAGAGCGAACATAGTCTTAAGACGCTTGCTGAATGAATATCTCGAGATATGACCACAACATACAAAATACTGCGAGTTAACTAAAAGAGACTATAGACTATAGACAAAGACTGAAAATTCAAAATGGATCAACATTCACGGGAAATGGATCCTGGATGGGTTTTTCAGCAACTGGGAGACAGGGAGATATTAGGTTTGATCTGAGAAAGAAGTTAGAGGTTTTTCTTTGAATCAAGACCTATTCACCAGAATCTCTCCACCTTTCCTTTTAGGGAATGTAGGATATAACCAAATAAGTAAAAAAAATCGCTGGGAAGTACTTTTGTGAAATTACAGAGTAAAGAGGCGTAATTAAATGAGAAACGATATAATAAAAAATAAATCCATTAAAATCTTTGAAAGCCAAAACGACAGCGCTAAATTTCCAGAATTGACCGAATGTTAGAAGTTTTCTAACGACAGAGGTTGACTAAATTACAGGATGATGAATATGCCGTCACGGTTACCTCATGTGAACGAGGGATTATGTACTTACGAAACCAGTACTCTGGACATAGGAGTTGCGGAGTGCCAGCTACATACTGTCTTCACTCTTCTTATGAACAGCAAACGTGACGTCATAAAATGAAGGATTTAGAATTAAAACAATGCCCTGGTGAGCTATCCAGTTCCTAAAAGGATAAGAGATGCTTGAGAAATCACAGCACTCCATACCTGCCTGTTGAAAATAACTAATATCAGTCGCTATATTCACTTTATAAAAGCTTTCGGGTCACTGGAAAACGGTGTTTAGGCTGACTAAATAAAGACAATTAGATCACCGTCATGTGTTGGTTAATCATTCTCATGCCTCTGCAATATATACCTTTGTAACACACATTAACCGTGTCACGACTGCCGCTGGAAATACCTCCTATGACAAATCTAGTGCAGGTTCCAGAATTGATTTTTTGCCATGAGCTGGGAATTCACCAATGAGCCACATACACATTGTCTGTGAAACAGTTACTTATCAAAAATATACTGCATGGGTGCGCTATACATTGTCCCGCCCTTCTTTTAACAAGACGTTAACCTCAACATACTTGGTATGTGTTACAATCAATACTGCGGATTACAACAAGGTGAAATATTGTCCAGAGTCTCTGAAATTGGCAACATTAGTTAGTGACTGAGTGTTTCACAGCTACCCAACAGGCACTGTAAAACGAGCGCATTGCAGCTTTAACTGCTTCTCTGGTTAGGTGTGTGTATCCAAGCTGTCAATACCGGCTGTTACGGTTGCTGTTATTATTTTCCCGTCTGTCGTGGACTACCTCCGGCTGACTAGAGTCTTCTATCGCCTGAATGGAATTGACATAGGTCATAGGAAATCGAAACTGTGCCTGCTGGTGCCCACTTTCCTAATTTTGTAGCCTTTAGCACCGTTGGCAAATGTGGCTTGCTTTCGGGACTTTAGGTAAGACAGGCTTTGTGGCCTCTCATGGCCAGGCACTAGTCGCTTATACACAGATGTTTCAACGACTTGTGCAGACTCTGGAATATAAGCTGAATAAGACACAGTTGTCGACTGCATACGCCGAGAAGGAACGAGTAACTGACATTCACTTTTATGGTTTGCCTTGTAGGTATCTGCTAACTCACCTCGTTGATCAGTATTTCTTGTATTCAGGATAAGCCTGATCATCGTCACTTATGTTAGTAACCAAATCCACAAATAGTATTAAAGTTACCAAATCATAAAAAAGGTGGACTACCTCAGCTGCCGGGCAACTCGGAACAGCAGTCTTCTTACTCTGAGCAAAATCATAATAACTCTCGTCCTTCTTTCGACGGAGGTTTCAAAATTTTTATTGGTACTTGACGGGTACCAAGACTACACCTTTACCAGTTCGTAGACCCGATGCTCGAGAGAAGACATAGTGAATGTGTTCTCCTGGCCTTTACTACACAACTGAACAAGTAGCAACGCCTCTTAGTGTTGGTTAGTCAGCTCAGCGTGGCTACCTGGTTCTCGAGGCATTGATTTACTTGTTAGGCTATCATTGCTGCCGTGCTCCTGATATTAACCCAGTGAGCGGTACACTATCGTGTTTGCCAATAAGATTAACAGTCAGTAATTCTCGTTTGTATTGGATCTTCTCACTTTCCCACTTCCCTCGAGCAAAGGCCCTTAGCTTTGAGCAATCTCTGCTGTCTGGCAGCTGCAGTACTGGAGTTCAGCCCATAGAAAGATATTAGCATGGGTCCTCTGGCTGCTAGTACTGGCCTTCACTTTACTTAAGCTGATGCTACTTCTCAAGGGTCCTGTCCCCTTCACTACAATACAATGATTTTTTCACCTCCGTTGTGCCCAACAGGGAAGCCTCTGCTATGTGATTCTCCGCACTAGGTGAAGATTGAGTGGAAAGAGCTTCTGTTACCTACTTCACAATTAGGCTTCACAGAGGAATTTTACATGCATTATTAATTTCATGGAGAATCGCTAAACCCTTAGAATCATACAGCGCTTGTAGAATGTATTCAACGGCGAAGACACCAGAAATGCTTGTGTCTCGCGCAGGTCTAAAGAAGAGCGGATCACGAACACGAACAAAGCAAAGCTGATCTGTAACTAATCACTTACTGATAGTCGCTCTGTATTGAAGTTCTGTCAAGTACACCATCTAAACTATCCTAGCATTTATAATACTATTCACGGTGACTAATTGCTGCCAGTGACACACCTATTAGATGAACTGGCACCTTCACCTGAAATGCACTAGTGACCTAGTTTATAATGAGATGAAGACTGTGGGTTATAATGGGATGGAGACTGTGGGTTATAATGGGATGGAGACTGTGGGTTACACTGGGATAAAACCTTGGGTTTATATTGTGATGAGGTCTTTGTTTTATAATGAAGTAGATACTGTCGTTTCCACAGGAATGGGAACTTGGGTTTATACTAGACAGCAGCAACCACGTCCCAGCAGCAACCACGTCCTAGCAGCAACCACGTCCTAGCAGCAACTACGGTTGACTGGCCTTCTGCATTTAACTAAGAAAAAATCTAAGCATAGTTGCATCTTAGCTCCTTTTGCCGAACCTACGATGGGTAAATTCTACCACAACAATCAGATTGTGTTCTCCCTATTTTACTTGGCCCTATTTTTTATTTTCAGCTATTATTGTTACATCTTTTAATCATTCTTTAAAGAACAATCTTGAATCTCCCCCACTTCGACTAGTGGATGGTACAACTATGACCCCGCCTCCTCCTGCTTCGCCTCACCTGACTACAGTATATAAGCCACGTCTACGGCCCTATGCTGTACATTCTACAAGACTGATGGACTGAACACGTAGACTCCAGGCTGAGGGACTGATTACCTCAAACTCCTCTCCTTACACCTTTCTGATTTGTATTGGACGCTGTATTGTATTGTGGGGAAAGTGATCACAAATCACTTAGTTTCAATATATCATGGAATTACCCAGATAACTGCAATCAAATCTCTGTCCCAGATTTTCGTTTGGCCGACTTCATGGGACTGAAAAATTACCTGGGTGGGCTAAATTGGGATGTCCTGACTATGGGTCAGGTAGGTGATCTTCGTTGCCAATATGACGTTTTTCAGAGCATAGTTCTAGCTGCCCAGACAACTTTTGTTCCGAAGAGGGAAATAAAATCTAACAAAAATGATCCCAAATGGATGAACAATAGATTAAAACATCTCATTGGTCAAAAGAAAGGCATATATAGGCGTATCAAAAGAGGGGAGGGGCAGTTAAGAAATCAAAATATTCAATTAAAGAGAGAAATAAAGAAAGGAATAAGAACAGCAAAAAGGGATTATGAGGCTAAGGTCGCAAGGGATTCAAAGACTAACCCAAAAGGGTTCTTTCATGTATACAGAAGTAAGATTAGGGACAAGATTGGTCCACTTAAGAGTAACTCTGGTCAGATCACTGACAGTGATAAGGATATGTGTGAAATTCTAAATACCTACTTCCTCTCAGTTTTCACCCAGGAAAATACTAGCGATATTCCTGAAATAATAGATTATGTAGAACAGGATAATAAACTATGTGCTATTACGGTAACTAGTGACATGGTCCTCAGACAAATAGAGAAACTAAAACCTAACAAATCCCCAGGCCCTGTTGAACTGTTTGCAAGGGTGTTAAAAGAAAGTAAAGAGGAACTTAGCATACCTTTGGCTAATCTTTTTAACATATCACTACAAACTGGCATAGTGCCTGATAAGTGGAAAATGGCAAATGTAATTCCTATTTACAAGGCAGGTGACAGGTCATTGGCTTCAAACTATAGACCAATAAGCCTTACCTCCATAGTGGGAAAATTTATGGAATCAATAATTGCCGAAGCAATTCGTAGCCATCTTGACAGGCACAGATTGATTAATAAATCTCAACACGGTTTTACAAAGGGGCGCTCCTGTCTTACGAATTTACTAAACTTTTTTCACTAAGGTGTTTGAGGAGGTAGATCATGGTAATGAATATGATATTGTGTATATGGACTTCAGTAAGGCTTTCGATAGAGTTCCACACCAGAGGCTATTGAGGAAACTTAAGACACACGGAATAGGAGAAATTTTTTCCTGGGTAGAGGCATGGCTGACAAATAGACAGCAGAGAGTTTGCATAAATGGGGAGCAATCAGAATGGGGGCACGTCACAAGCGGTGTTCCTCAGGGGGTCAGTGTTGGGCCCGTTGTTGTTCACAATTTACATAAACGACATAGATGAGGGAATAAATAGCGACATAAGCAAATTTGCTGATGACACCAAAATAGGCCGTCCAATTCCTTCTAATGAGGACACTAAAGCACTCCAGGATGATTTGAATAGACTGATGCAATGGTCGGAGAAGTGGCAGATGCAGTTTAATATTGACAAATGCAAAGTTCTAAATGCTGAACAGTTAAATAACCATGCCACATATAAACTAAATAATGTAGATCTTAATACTGCTGATTGCGAAAAGGATTTAGGAGTTCTGGTTAGCAGTAATCTAAAACCAAGACAACAGTGCATTAGTGTTCGCAATAAAGCTAACGGAATTCTTGGCTTCATAACTAGAAGTATAAAAAATAGAAGTCCTCAGGTTGTCCTTCAACTTTATATATCCTTGGTTAGGCCTCATTTAGACTATGCTGCTTAGTTCTGGTCACCGTATTACAGAATGGATATAAATGCTCTGGAAAACGTACAGAGGAGGATGACAAAGATGATCCCATGTATCAGAAATCTTCCCTATGAGGATAGACTGAGGCCCTGAATCTGCACTCTCTCGAAAGGCGTAGAATTAGGGGGGATATGATCGAGGCGTATAAATGGAAAACAGAAATAAATAAAGGGGATGTAAATAACGTGCTGAGAATTTCCAGCCTAGACAGGACTTGCAGCAATGTTTCAAGTTGGAAAAATTCAGATTCAGAAAGGATATAGGAAAGCACTGGTTTGGTAATAGAGTTGTGGATGAGTGGAACAAACTCCCGAGTACAGTTATTCAGGCTAAAACGTTGTGTAGTTTTAAAAATAGGTTAGATAAATACATGAGTGGGTGTGGGTGGGTGTGAGTTGGACCTGACTAGCTTGTGCTGCTGGGTCTGGTGCAGTGCTCCATCCTTGAGTGGGGATGACCAAACTGGGTGGGTCATTGGGCTAATCCGGGGGGGTGGGACATCGGTCTTATTGGGGGAGGGACATGGACCTGCTCCGCATGGGCCAGTAGGCCTGTTACAGTGTTCCTTCTTTCTTATGTTCTTATGTTCTTAAGTATATTCCTGCTCTGATAACATTAAAGTCCATCTTCTGACGAGGACACGCGATGGAAATTTTTCAATACCAGTTTGAAAAGTCTGAAAATGCGAGTAATTTTACATGCGTCGTCTCAGAGAGAAGGCTCGAGTGAGTCGAAAACATGATTTGCCTGGATTCACGCCGTCACCGGGAAACGAGTACGGGACGGTACAGGAAGAGATGAAGCTAAATCTGTGTGTGTGTATGCGTGTGAGAGCAGCAGACAACCAGACTCTCACTGCAAGGGAACGGGCAACCAGTCTCTCACTGCAAGGGAACAGACAACCAGTCTCTCACTGCAAGGGAACAGGCAACCAGTGTCTCACTGCAAGAGAACAGGCAACCAGTCTCTCAAATCAAATGCTGATGCAATAAGTCTCTCCCCTCAGCAAGAAGAAAATCAAGTCTTTCCATTCTAAGGAAGAGAAAAGCAGTCGCTTCAGTGAAGGGGCAAAGAAAGCAGTCGCATTCTTGAAGGCAAGCAGTCGGTCCCTTCAAGGGGTAGGGCAGACAGTCACTACCTTGAAGGGAAGAGGCAAGCAGTCGGTCCCTACCGGGGATAGGAGGCAGCCAGTCTCTCCCTGGGCAGGTTCACAATGGAGCCGCGGAGGCCAGTACACACACCAACCCTTTCACACTTTTCATTCCTATGCCTGCATTTTTCAGCAGTTCTTGTCGGCCTTGTTTTCAAACGGAAGCCCTCCTTTCTTTCTGTACGTCTGGGGAGCTTCCCTGGGTGCTGCCGGAGTGGGGTTGTTATGAGCAAGAGAGAGAGAGAGAGAGAGAGAGAGAGAGAGAGAGAGAGAGAGAGAGAACGAGAACATCAGAATGCCTAGAAAAGTCAGAAAGAAAAGGATGAGGAAGTTCACTCAGAGGCTATCTATTGAGAAGACTATTTACTTCTAGCTTCATTAAAGATCATTAAATATTAAATATTATTATGCATTATATTCTCAACAGATAGCCTCGATGTTGACTTTCTTGTGTAGTGCTTTCTGTCTTTCCCAAGCTCTCTCTTGCTGTAGTTGTCATCTTCGTTGAAGGTCCCACGCCTTCTGTTGGTCTGTACTTGTCTTTAGTGCATTATAGTGTGTGCTCGAGCTGTTCATTGCTTTATGGACCAATTTGTTGATTTTCCGCTGTGGTTTAAGCAGGTGTTCACTCCTTCTCCCCCCCCCCTGGTTACCTTTCCTTAATTCCGCTCATTCCGTTTTCCCTTGTACCGTTAGGGGCTGCTGCTTGTCTTCCGCGCCTCTGGTGGTTCGGGATGGAACTACTCGCTACTGTTTCTGCTTGACCTGATTGTGTTCCTCTGTAGTTGGTAGGACACCTCCAATTGTGCGTGTTGTGTAGTTGTGTTTGTGTTCTGGATGGGTAGAAGTGAGGTATGTTTTGCTGTGTTTGTTATGTGTGGACTCATGTTCGGTGCCATATTATTCGTGGCCTACGTTAATTGTTACTATTCCCCGGGTGTGCCTTATATCTTAACCTGGTTTACTGGGTTGTGAGTGGTTACAGGTGTGGGCTAGTGGACAAGGGAGTGGTCGTGTTGGTAAAGATGCAGACAATGACAGAGGTGGAGACAGTAGTGTTGGTGGTAATGGTGACATGGACGATGCTGGTGGCAGCATTGACTATGACGAAGCTGTTATAGCTACAGCGATTAGAATACACAAGAGTTAAGACTTATGTGTAAATATTATGTATAATGAACAGTCAGTTTATGGTAGGAAAGATTACAAGTAAAAATTAAATCAACAATTTTGGGAAAATTGAACACAAAATTTAAACCACTAAATCACCCTACAATTACTGCAAGCATCTGCCAGGTGGTTGAAGGGAGTTGCACATCTATAATTGCAATAGTAAGTAATTAATTCAGTTATTAAGTATATGACCTTAATTGATCTATGTTATTGTCATGCTTATCATATTAATGGACCAATCCAGACAGGGACATTCCAACCACACAATGCCCCATTAATAGATATTGATCAATTAGAAGACATTAAATGAATCATTGAGACCCAGAAAATAGCTTATTATAAAATAACGGTTATCTTCATTATTTACAAAAATATAGACGTCTTTCTTTACTGACAGACTTATTAATCATTTGCTGTGTAAATTAACACAGGCAGCGTATTAATTTACCTAAATTAATTATTAATTTACACAACAGCGTTAATTTAATTAATTTACACACAGCGTTTAAAGGTATCCCCGAAGGGAATACCTTTAAACGCTGCCTGTAACTTTTTTCTTTGTTTTCAATTCCTCTAACTTTAAATTATTTCGTTTGTAACTCACACTTCATCCAAACACAAAATTCATCCAAATTTTGAACACGTGTACGGTAATGAGGACCAAATTCTAGGAACAGTTGGTATGTGTAAGCGCCTTGTGATAAAACTTGCTGAACTCTTTCCCGTCATACTGGAAGGGCTGAGCAAACTTCCAGAAGCCTCAGCGTGAGTTCGAAGGTTCATGAAAGGTGCCATTTAATTCGACGACAGCTGAGAGTGAAATTCAAGTGGACAGGTACAGATATGATCTTTTAAATAACCAGCACATAGTAGAAAGCAGCTTATGACGACATTTCGGTCCAACTTTGACCATTTACAAAGTCACACATGGTTCAAGTCGGACCGAAACGTCGTCGTAAGCTCCTCTCTTCTATGTGCGGGTTATTTGTGTATTGTTCCAGTCACGGTATTGTGCCTTTTTTTATGATCTTTTTATGTTTAAGATTGTGTGTAATATTGATTACTATTTAATCACGATCAACAAATTTGCATCTAATTTCTCTAAATAATTTCAATATTAAATCGCTGATACATCGTACAGACCCAATTCAGTTTAGTTCGTGCTTGAGGAGATTTATCAGTCTAATAAATATTTTTATAAATAAAAATCACTCCAATTTTTATAACTGATGTACGTTTACAATTCAACAACTGTCACTGGAGAGTTTATCTGGAGAGAGTTCCGGGGGTCAACGCCCCCGCGGCCCGGTCTGTGACCAGGCCTCCTTAGGTCAGTGTCCCAGGATGCGACCCACACCAGTCGACTAACACCCAGGTACCCATTTTACTGATGGGGAACATAGACAACAGGTGGAAAGAAACACGTCCAATGTTTCTACTCTGGCTGGGAATCGAACCTAGGCCCTCACCGTGTGAAGCGAGAGCGTTAACCACCAGGCCACCAGATCACTCTGGATTTAATCAGTACAACATGTGTGGCACACACGTGTTTATGACGTTATCCCCAGTTCCTCTTCACCTCACCCAGGATTTTTACAAAATGTGTTACATTTGATCTTATATGTTATTTCTTGCCGAGGTTTGCAAGTTAGAAATGGCACGAAAATAGCAAGTCAGGAATATTGTACATAGGTGAGAAGTTAGATAAGGAAGAAGAGGGGAAGGAGGGGGAAGAGGAGCACCCAGGTATTGGTAGATAAGGAAGAGTGCGGAGCACTGAGGAGGGAGGGAGGGACGGAGACGTAATAAACGGTGGGAGCAGGAAAGGAAAGAAGCCATGATCGAGGAAAGTTAAAAGAGATGAGGTAAAAGGAGAAGAGGAAGAGGAAAGAAAAGTTTGATGAATGAAGTAAGAGGAATGAAAACATAAAAAAAAGAGGAATAGGACGAAGTTAGACATAAGGGGGGAGATAGAAAATTAGCATATATTTAAAAAAAATCATTCATTATCGTGTTGTATCTCTATAATCATGTAAAATTAATTAATAAGTTTAAATTAAATATCTCGAACGTGTATTTCGTCATTATTAGACTCAAAATAATTTTCAATATTCCAGCTGAGCTCTACCCACCTACCTGAAGACGTGTCAACAGTATCTTAAATGTAAATCTTTCTACTTAAAATAGATGTCTGCGTCTCTAGCATGTTTAAGCGTGACAAACAAGACATGTGCAACAGTTAGGTGTCTTTATTAAGAAACGCTTCGTCTAAACAAGAGGTGTTTTCAGTCGAAAACGGTGGCAGCAGAAGCAGTGGAGATGGTAAGACGCTGTAATCGGTTCATCTCCTTGGAAGACGTAGTTTGAGGTGGTCAGTCCCTCAGACTGGAGTTCTGTGCCATAGTCCGGAAGCAACAAAAATGGAGATTTATATATTGTCAAGGTGAGGTGGGGAAAATCTAGACGACAGAAGAGGCTGCCACTGTATTCGACTGAGAAAGCCTGCTGTGTAGGCGAAATATTTGGGAATAAAACCAACTAGCTGTTGCACATATATACAGTCGTATTCACATGTTTAAGTGCGACATTTACCCTGCTCTGTATCTAGAGCGACTCTAGGTATAAGGCAATTTCTTCTAGGTATAGGGTAATTTCTTCTAGGAATAAGGATAAGGTACTTTCTTCCGTCCCTTCGTTATTCTAGAATTTGTATCTCTTTCACCTCTTTATTTTATTATCTATTTTCCCTTCTTTGTTGTGGTTTTGTTTTACCCTGATGTTTCGTCATTTTTATGTACATTCTCCTCTGTTTCCTCCTCATTCTAGTTTGTGTAGTTCTTTCCCACGCAAAAGTATAACTTAACAAATTCTTTGTCTAGCATTTCCTCTTGTCATGCCTTCATTTCCCCTCTTCCCATTCTTTTCTTCTCCTCATCTCTACTCCCATTCATTCACCTTCCTATTATCCCTGGTACGTTTCCCTCCTTCCGTCAGTTCCTCCCACCAGCATTTCACTAATCTTATTCGCTATCTTACTCACGCATATATCAGCACATTTCACTGTCTCTCCCAGTCCCGTCCCGTTATCAGCTTTCTCCATTCCTCTTCCCCTCTCATGACAATTTCCCCTTCTCTTTTCTTCTTTGCCTCTCTTCCCATTCCTCTCCTCCTCATAACATCTTTACCCTCCATCTTCTCCTCTTCTATACATTCTCAAACTTTCTTGCACTACTGAAGCTCCGTAACTTACGTAACAAATTAAGCAGTCAGAAACAGTAGTTACAAAATTCAGAGTAAAGTATAGAATTATTTTCCCAGATCTTCAATTACACTTAAAACTACAATAACTTGATCAGAAAAAAGTAACTTAAAAAATATTTCGTAATTAATTTTCTTCAGTTCCTTCGACTTGTATTAATATAAATATTCGAAATAATACAGAAACATTGCATTAAATATTATATTTAAATACGAGTACATGAACAATACACAGAATTCCATTAACAATGTTTTAAGTCAAATTAATCAGATGGAGGACGTGTGTATAATATTTGTTATACTTAAGGAGCCTAAGTTCCAGGACGATTAATAACGACATCGGCTTCGTTTCACTTAATTTATTTTACTCGCATCCAAGGCATAATATTTAATATATATTTTTTTTCATTCGATTTAAATAAAACTGAAAGAATTGTTGCAACGAATTGTTGCACAAAGTTAAAACTATTCATTTCGTTCAACATTCTGAAAGTAGTAGCGTTAAATGATTCCAGCAACTTGCCAGATTTTCCATATTTTCGGCATATAAGGCGCACAACAGAACTACCTAAAGGTAAATCAGTAATTATATTGAAGAGCTAATTACCCTCTTACTTTACGCTAAAGCGTAACCCAAAGCGTAACCCTTAACCAAATAAGGCGTAATGTGATTTTCCAAGATTATTTTGTGGGAAAAAGGTGCGCCTTATATGACGGAAAATACGACAGATCAGTTTTTACAAATTACAGTTCGGGCATGATTGTATAGCAATCATGCTTGTATAGCATTGTATAGCAATCATGCTTGTATAGCATTGTATAACAATCATGCTTGTATAGCATTGTATAGCAATCATGCTTGTATAGCATTGTATAGCAACCATGCTTGTATAGCATTGTATAGCAATCATGCTTGTATAGCATTGTATAGCAATCATGCTTGTATAGCATTGTATAGCAATCATGCTTGTATAGCATTGTATAGCAATCATGCTTGTATAGCATTGTATAGCAACCATGCTTGTATAGCATTGTATAGCAACCATGCTTGTATAGCATTGTATAGCAACCATGCTTGTATAGCATTGTATAGCAATCATGATTGTATAGCATTGTATAGCAATCATGCTTGTATAGCATTGTATAGCAATCATGCTTGTATAGCATTGTATAGCAACCATGCTTGTATAGCATTGTATAGCAACCATGCTTGTATAGCATTGTATAGCAATCATGCTTGTATGGCATTGTATAGCAACCATGCTTGTATGGCATTGTATAGCAACCATGCTTGTATAGCATTGTATAGCAATCATGATTGTATAGCAGGAATTTATTTTGACTCCTCTACGAGGAGTCAAAATAAATTCCTGCTATACTAAATACTCTCCCTGACGGTGCTGAAGTGGCTGTCCGTCCCAACACTTACTGCTCTTGTTCGATCCTCCTGAGGAAGCGGCTTTGAAGGGGACTATCTTCTACAGGTCAAGAAATCTACGTCGGATGGAGTACAGACTTACTGCGCGAGTACATTTTGAAAATCACTTTAGAATGTATAATAATCTTTGATCTGTACTTTCTTTCATTTTGTCATTAGCTCGTGTAAAAAGTTTAATGACTCTTGCGGTTAGTAAAAAAAATGCAATTAATTGCATTCATCTTCAATTACAATTATTCCAAGCCTCGTCAGAAACTCTTTTCTCTCTCTCTCTCTCTCTCTCTCTCTCTCTCTCTCTCTCTCTCTCTCTCTCTCTCTCTCTCTCTCTCTCTCTCTCTCTCTCTCTCTTTCTCTCTTCTTTTTTTTCTCTTTTTTCTTTCTCTCTTTTTCTCTTTCTTTCTCTTTCTCTTTTTCTTTCTCTTTCTCTTGTTTTCTCTTTCTCTCTTTCTTTCTCTTTCTCTTGTTTTCTCTTTCTCTTTTTTTTTAAACAGGGTTTGACAAGGTTAAGGATTCCTAGCTTTATTGACAAGCTATTTACAGGTTAAGGATTCTTAACTTTATTGGCAAACTAAGAGCTGTTGCCTACATCAGCTCATTTGAAAGCATTTTTGTTATGAGACATACAAGTAGGGAACAGGATGAAGTTGGAGCCATCTGTGGGCCAGCATTTTCATTTGATCAACTGACTTTATCTCGTTGGCATCATTATGCTGTACGAATGTGTTCCATACTCGAGTCATCCTGGGTATATTTGATCTCAGATGGAGTGATGTCCTAGAGAAGGGTACAGCCAGAGTGAAGTTGCTGCTTTCTGCCCGTCTTGTGGCATAGAAGCTTGTTTCACGCTGTCCTCGAAGTGGATCCAAGTGTGGTACTTTGACAATATTGGCCTTGTACATAACAGTAAGGCCACCCACATCCCTCCTATGTTGAAGGCTCTGCTGAAATGACAGATCTATCCAGGATGGGTCCAGGCGAGAGATGAGACGTTTTGCTCTGTTCTCTACTCTGTCAAGCAGTCGCAGATGAGAGGGGGGGGCATACTCAAGGTGTGAGCGTACTTGTGCCTCGTACAGAATCTTGCAACCCCTACTGTCAAGCAGATGCGAGATCCGGCGAAGTGCTGTAAGCTTCCTGGCTGCCTTGTTTGCAAGATTTACAACATGGTTAGTTTGGAGTCGAATTTCACCCCAAGGATATCAACTTCTTCTCCAGGTGCCAACACCCTCCCATTCATCCTTATTACTGCACCAGCATTACCATCATGGTGCCTAGAGACGATCATCATTTGCGTTTTCTCAGGTGCAAATGTTACTTGCCATCTATTTCCCCAAGCTGATATAGCTCTCAGCTGGTGATTGATGTAGCTTAGAGCAGCTGGCATTTCTTGGATAAGTGACCAGCCGGGCTGTGGATCATACGTTGGATTGCGTGCAGCCAGCAGTAACAGCCTGGTTGATCAGGCTCTGATCCACCAGGAGGCCTGGTCACAGACCGGGCCGCGGGGGCGCTGACCCCCGGAACTCTCTCCAGGTAAACTCCAGGTAATGTCAGTGTACAATCGTCTGCATATGCATGTGATTCTGGGATGAGATGAAGAAGGTCGTTGAAGTAAACATTCCATAACAATGGACCCAGCAAGCTTCCTTGTGGAACACTTGCCCCAATAGGATGTCTTGCTGATTCAGTTCCATTGAGAACTACACTTAGAGATCTACCATGAAGGTAATTACTGAGGAGACAGCGTAGAGCCTGCAATTCCTCTCTTTCTCTCTCTCTCTCTCTCTCTCTCTCTCTCTCTCTCTCTCTCTCTCTCTCTCTCTCTCTCTCCCTCTCCCTCTCCCTTTCTCTCTCTCCCTCTCTTTCTCCCTTTTTCCTTTTCTTTCTCTTTCTCCCTTTTTCCTTTTCTTTCTCTTTCTCTCTTTCTCTCTTTCTCTTTCTCTCTTTCTCTTTCTCTCTCTCTCTCTCTCTCTCTCTCTTTCTCTCTCTTTCTCTTTTTCTTTCTCTTTCTCTCTCTCTCTCTCTCTCTCTCTTTCTCTCTCTCTCTCTTTCTCTCTCTCTCTCTTTCTCTCTCTCTCTCTTTCTCTCTCTCTCTCTTTCTCTCTCTCTCTCTCTCTCTCTCTCTCTCTCTCTCTCTCTCTCTCTCTCTCTCTCTCTCTCTCTTTTTCTTTTTCTTTTTCTTTCTCTTTTTCTTTCTCTTTCTCTTTCTCTTTCTCTTTCTCTCTCTCTCTCTCTCTCTCTCTCTCTCTCTCTCTACCTTCCCAATTCCCTGAGGTGTCCTGCAACTCACGTCTTACGTCACAGTGAGAAGTTGAGGTCATTAGGCAGGAGTGGTCGACTGGGCCCCCTCTAACTGGGGGTCATATCTCTTTCTCCCCTTATCTTCCCTCATCCTGTCCTACCCTCATCCTATCCAGTCTTCACGCTCGTCTGTTTCAACCTAGCCTGGTGGCTTGTTTCCTATCCTCATCCACTTCAAGAATCCATTTTTTTAACAGTTAGGCCTATCTAATCTAACCTGTAGGCTCATCCTGATCTGGCTTTACCCTATACTGATGTCCTTCTAGCTTTACTTTTACATACTTTGGCTTTATATACTGACTTTACCTTTCCGTCAATTCAACATTTGATGCCTTTATTCCAGACTCAACACATCTCATCAGTGTCAAACACATCTGCCTCTCCTTTCCCTTATCCGCATCATTTAACATGCCTCATATTCTGTTTGGTATGAATCATCCAGTACACGAATATCTCTGTAATCCCATTAACTCTCTCTCACACCCCCACATCAGCCTCATCACCCCACCTACCCTAGCCTCATCACCTCACCTACCCTAGCCTCATCACCTCACCTACTTCAGCCCCATCACCCCCAATGATATACCAACATTCTTAAGCCCATTAATTTTGAAGACAGATTGGCCGGTAATTCTGAAAATATTAAACAAAAGTAACGAAGGCAGCTTACGTGATCACTAGAAGAACGATAAAAGTGAGCGAACACATTGAAAACATTCTTAACACTCAGTGGAATAAGCAAAATTGGTGCTGGCGTTCTAGTGTGAATGAAAAGATCATACAAGCGTATCTCGCCCATAGTTTAGTTTTGTATAAAATATCGTTTAATTAGCCACTATCTGCGAGACGAGGATGAGGCGATTTCGCCCATTTCCTTCTATCATAGTTACAAACCCAAGAAGAGAGTATTGAGAATCTGCTCTGGAGAATTCCTGGAAAAGTAACTTAACTACATCAAGAACTCGTTCACATTCTTCAATTTTCCTCCACACATGAGATTACTCTGTAAGCGCAAAGTCGAAGAGATACACCTTAACACCAGGAGCTGAAAAATCAAAACACAGGAATACATAATTACCCACAGTTACTGTCGCATATATTATGTCCTTCAGTCTTCATAAATCTGGTAATGACGTCGCATTATTTACTACAAAAATTACACGGGATTCACAAGGGCCTCAATGTCATTCACCGTGTCAGTCGATGCTGTGATGTACAGTTTTAGGTGCTGTGGTTACAACAAGTGGTATATCAGCGAGATAACTAGTCTAACAAGTTCTAAAGGAACACAGGTATGCTCTCAGGGCATACTACTCCATGGCATTGGACAAAGCCAAACCACTGAACTAGGAGTAACATTTACCGAGAATCATCTTTTAAAAAAACAAATCAACACCGCCAAACAAAACAGTATGTCTTCATTTTCTGCTCCCGTAGCACGTATCTTACTCAATCGAGCGAAGGTCAAGCGATCTCCTGCAGTGTATCATCCACACTCGAGGAGTCCTCACACCTGAGCATGTAATGACACACCATGTTGACTATATAAGTCACTGTCTTTCATATCTCCCATATACTCGAAAAAGCTCAGAGTGTTGAAACGCTGTACAAATAAAGGATTCTACTGCTGTTGTGATTTGACTCACGAAATCGTAATGACACGATTGCAAGAAAACCACGGCACGGGTGAGAGTTTTACGACTCTCCTTGGGTTCAAAACCCACCCGTACAATGGTTTATTGTAACTCTTTATCACCGACAAGTGTACCACACATGAGTACTTCTCTGAACGTAAATAATTATTGTTGCTGTGATAATTTGGTCTAAAATTATGGCTAAATATTGATACAATTCCTCCACCCGAAGACAAGTATGGGAGTGAAAACGAGGGGAAGACGCTAACAGGAAGGATGTGGGAGATGGGAGGTGGTAGAAGGATGTTGGAGGAAACGGGAAGATCCTGAAGAAATGAATATGAGGGAGAGGGTGAGAAGATGCAGAAAGTGGGAGTAGGAGAAAGGATGCAGAAGGTGAGAGGAGAAAGGAAACGGAAGATAGAAGTAGGAGAGCGGATGTGGAAGGTGGATGGAGGAAAATGAGATGGGAGGATACAGAGGGTGTGAATGTGGGAAGATAGGAGAATGCGAGAGGTGGGGAACATAGGGGGTTGGAGAGGAGAAAGGTGGAAAGATGCGGGAGGTGGGTGAAGTAGAGAGAATGTGAGAGGAGGGAAGAGGGAGGTGGGTGGCTACAAGAGGTGGAGGAGACGGGAGGATGCGAAAAGTGGAGGTGGGGGAAGGAGGGAGGGAGCAGGATGTGGGAGAGGTGGAAGGATGTGGGGGATGGTGTTTGAAGATGGGAGAGAAAGAGAGAGAAGGGGGGTAAGATGAATGGAGTGTAAATGGCAAATTCACAAACTGGGGGTAACAACGATCGAAGCAATTGCGTAGACACTCAGACAGGACATCAAAGAAAAGCAGACAGACAGATGCAGGAAGATAAACAAATAAAACGCACATAGAAGAGAGGAGCTTACGACGACGTTTCGGTCCGACTTGGACCATTTACAAAGTCTCACGTTTCTGTCCATGTCGGACCGAAACGTCGTCGTAAGCTCCTCTCTTCTATGTGCGGGTTATTTATGTATCGTTCCAGTCACGGTATTGTGACTTTTTCGTTATTTATAGATGCAGGACGACAAACACATGAAGTGCAAAATACGGACGTAGGAGAAACCGCTTAAAAATTGCTGAGAAACGGGAGAAAAAGTCCCCTCTTGACAGTGAAAGACCCACTGAATAATAAAAAAAAAAAAAAGCTGCGAACAGGAGATAAGGGAAAGCAGAAATAAGAAAAAGAAACAGCATCCGGGTGGAGATAGGTATCAGATCGAAGGTCCTGGGATATATAAAAATACGATTTAACATTAACAACATATCTTTAAACATCTGTACCTTGTAGATGTTGATGTAGCAAAATAAAGGAAGATGGTAACACAATATAGAGAAGAATGAGAGAATAAGAGGTTCATATGATGATATAGCCAGAAAGAGGAGGAAGATGATGGGGAAGGGGGGGAGATGAAAGAGGATAAGGGAAGATTAGACGGGAAGAAGCATAGGTGGGAGAGAAGAAAGAGGAGAGAAAGTAATAAAAGGAGAAAAGTGAGATTATAAAGAGGAGGACAAAGGGATGAGCAAGAAAATAATGATGAGGAGGATGAGTGAAAGGGAAGGATTAGGAGGGTAAGATATCAGTCCGTAAACAAAAGTAATAAGTGGTCGCCTCTGATGCAAGTTCCTCGTATTAACTGAAAATAAAAGGCTTTTCTTTCTCCTTTCTCCATATTAGAAAGCTGTCCAGAGTTCTATTTAAAAAATCTTGTTTTTATACATCGCGTTGGGAAGAAAAATGAGATTCTCTAGCATCGTTGATGTCAGTCTCATTCAACATTAAGACACGTGTGCAACAGCTGGGTATCTTTATTGAAGAAATGTTTCGCCTACACAGTAGGTTTCTTCAGTCAAATACAGAGGCAGCAGTAGTAGTTAAATAAAGATGGTGTAATCAGTCTATCATCCTTGGAGAAAAAGTATTTTAGGTTGGCAGTCCCTAGCCTGGAGAAGAGTTTAACTCGGTGGTCCAGTATGTTAATAATTCCTTGGTAATCATGACCGCATCGTGAACGATAATAGGGGTCAACCCTGTTATTTGTGTTAGTGCTACACTTGACCCTGACCTTGAGCATATAAGGCGCAGGATGAGTTTCCAAGACTGCTGTGGGGAAAAAAGCGCTCCTTATATGCCGGAAAATACGGTATTAATTTATAGTGATTTCTGTGGATGTGCCTCGCCTCTCTCAATTTCATCTGCAATGACTTTATCTAATGTGTGTGTGTGTGTTAGTTACCATTTGGTCCTAGGCACATGTCGATTAGACACTAGGCCTGTTGTATGTGCATGCGTGTGTGTGTATGTCTGTCCGTGTGTGTATGTCTCCGTGTGTGTGTGTGTGTGTGTGTGTGTGTGTGTGTGTGTGATGTGTGTGGCACAGTGAGTGCAAATCGTAAGCATATGCCCAGGTTTGACGCACTCAAAGAGGTGAGGTGCAGGCATTTGCTGCTAATGACATCATGGCATTTCTGTGGCATGACAAACAAGATGTCACACTGCTGTCATCAGTTCACCCTAACGAAATGACAAACACTGGGACCAATGAACCCATTCTAAAACCTGCAGCTGTGATGGACTACACCCTCAATATGCATTCAATGGACAAATGTGACATGCAGACTGGGTGTGCTGATTGTGTTCGCAAGAATTATAAGTGGTATGTAAAACTATTTTTCCATATTCTGGACATTTCCATGCTCATTGCTTATAATATGTATAAGATGAGGACCAGAAACAAACCATCATATGGCTAATTTTGTTTATCTGTCATCAGACAAATAATATTCAAGTACCATGGAACAACACCTGCAACAGAAAACCACCCACTGAATTATCAACAACGTGTGTGTGGGGGGGGGGTGCTTGTACAGTATTTAAAAGATATATATAATAACGGCTGTTTTCATTAGTATATGCAAAATATTCACTGAACGATAATCACTTCATTGGTTCTTATCAACCATATGTTGTCCACTTTCCATTTAAAAATCGTCATAGTTCTCATTCTCAAAATCTTCCCTTCCTTACCCACCTTTTATCCCATCTCCACCATTCCAACCTCTCTCCCGCATTCCCCACCTCCTTTACAATTTCTCATTACTCCTGCCTTTTCCCCTCTTCCCTACTATTTTTCCCCTCCCTCCCTCCCCACCTGTTTCACTTCCCTACTCAGCAAAACAAGATTCACTCGGAGTGGGCCGCACTTTTTTCGTAGATCTTTGCAGAGTGTAATGGATTAATAAGGATCGACCTAAGATCCGGAGGAATCTGTTGGATTTAGGGATTTCCTGCTTATTAGTCGACCATCTGAAGATAGGCAGAAGGCATTCTCGAGAGGATATGGATGAAGACAGGAGGAAGGAGATGGAATGAGTCAAAATGTTGAGAAACTTGAATGTGAAACGAGGAAGATGAAGAATAAATAAAAGGGAGGAGGAGGAAGAGGAGGAATCGAATAAATAAAGGGAAGAAGAGGAATCGGATAAATAAAGGGAAGAAGAGGAATCTGATAAATAAAAGGAAGAAGAGGAATCGGATAAATAAATGGAAGAGGAATCGAATAAATAAAAGGAAGAAGAGGAATCGGATAAATAAAAGGAAGAAGAGAAATCGAATAAATAAAAGGAAGAAGAGGAATCGGATAAATAAAAGGAAGAAGAGGAATCGGATAAATAAAAGGAAGAAGAGGAATCGGATAAATAAAAAGGAAGAAGAGGAATCGAATAAATAAAAGGAAGAAGAGGAATCGAATAAATAAAAGGAAGAAGAGGAATCTGATAAATGAAAGGAAGAAGAGAAATCGGATGAATAAAAGGAAGAAGTGGAATCGGATGAATAAAAGGAAGAGGAATCGAATAAATGAAAGGAAGAGGAATCGGATAAATAAAAGGAAGAGGAATCGGATAAATAAAAGGAAGAGGAATCTGATAAATAAAAGGAAGAAGAGGAATCTGATAAATGAAAGGAAGAAGAGGAATCTGATAAATGAAAGGAAGAAGAGGAATCTGATAAATGAAAGGAAGAAGAGGAATCTGATAAATGAAAGGAAGAAGAGGAATCTGATAAATGAAAGGAAGAAGAGGAATCTGATAAATAAAAGGAAGAGGAGGAATCGGATAAATAAAAGGAAGAAGAGAAATCGAATAAATAAAAGGAAGAAGAGGAATCGGATAAATAAAAGGAAGAAGAGGAATCGGATAAATAAAAGGAAGAGGAGGAATCGGATAAATAAAAGGAAGAAGAGGAATCGGATAAATAAAAGGAAGAAGAGGAATCGGATAAATAAAAGGAAGAAGAGGAATCGGATAAATAAAAGGAAGAAGAGGAATCGGATAAATAAAAGGAAGAAGAGGGATCGGATAAATAAAAGGAAGAAGAGGAATCGGATAAATAAAAGGAAGAAGAGGAATCGGATAAATAAAAGGAAGAGGAGGAATCGGATAAATAAAAGGAAGAAGAGAAATCGAATAAATAAAAGGAAGAAGAGGAATCGGATAAATAAAAGGAAGAAGAGGAATCGGATAAATAAAAGGAAGAAGAGGAATCGGATAAATAAAAGGAAGAAGAGGAATCGGATAAATAAAAGGAAGAAGAGGAATCGGATAAATAAAAGGAAGAAGAGGAATCGGATAAATAAAAGGAAGAAGAGAATCGGATAAATAAAAGGAAGAAGAGGAATCGGATAAATAAAAGGAAGAAGAGGAATCGGATAAATAAAAGGAAGAAGAGGAATCGGATAAATAAAAGGAAGAAGAGGAATCGGATAAATAAAAGGAAGAAGAGGAATCGGATAAATAAAAGGAAGAAGAGGGATCGGATAAATAAAAGGAAGAAGAGGAATCGAATAAATAAAAGGAAGAAGAGGAATCGGATAAATAAAAGGAAGAAGAGAAATCGAATAAATAAAAGGAAGAAGAGGAATCGGATAAATAAAAGGAAGAAGAGGAATCGGATAAATAAAAAGGAAGAAGAGGAATCGAATAAATAAAAGGAAGAAGAGGAATCGAATAAATAAAAGGAAGAAGAGGAATCTGATATATGAAAGGAAGAAGAGAAATCGGATGAATAAAAGGAAGAAGTGGAATCGGATGAATAAAAGGAAGAGGAATCGAATAAATGAAAGGAAGAGGAATCGGATAAATAAAAGGAAGAGGAATCGGATAAATAAAAGGAAGAGGAATCGGATAAATAAAAGGAAGAGGAATCTGATAAATAAAAGGAAGAAGAGGAATCTGATAAATGAAAGGAAGAAGAGGAATCTGATAAATGAAAGGAAGAAGAGGAATCTGATAAATGAAAGGAAGAAGAGGAATCTGATAAATAAAAGGAAGAAGAGGAATCTGATAAATAAAAGGAAGAGGAGGAATCGAATAAATAAAAGGAAGAGGAGGAATCGGATAAATAAAAGGAAGAAGAGAAATCGAATAAATAAAAGGAAGAAGAGGAATCGGATAAATAAAAGGAAGAAGAGGAATCGGATAAATAAAAGGAAGAAGAGGAATCGGATAAATAAAAGGAAGAAGAGGAATCGGATAAATAAAAGGAAGAAGAGGAATCGGATAAATAAAAGGAAGAAGAGGAATCGGATAAATAAAAGGAAGAAGAGGGATCGGATAAATAAAAGGAAGAAGAGGGATCGGATAAATAAAAGGAAGAAGAGGAATCGAATAAATAAAAGGAAGAAGAGGAATCGAAGAGGTGGCAGTGAGCGACGAGGACATGAATAATAAAGAAAATGGGAATAAGTTTTAAGATTTGCATTTACTTCAAAAAACTAGAAATGAGACATATTACCATATCAAGTTTGTACTGGTGAACATGAACGATTGTGAAAAAAATATTAAAATGCGAAAATTGTAAAGAATGTTTAAGGATATATAAAACGAACGCGATAAATAGCAAAAGAGCACGTGATGAGAACACGTGATGAGAACACGTGATGAGAACACGTGGCAGTTTCAACAAACGTATAATAGAAAATTCTGTCATATTCGTTTATCTAGAAGCGATGATCAAAATGTCAAATTCCACCAGCTGGGATGAGTGATCTCAGCCTCTCGTCTTCCAGGTGCATCATGCATAGATTGGTCACGACTCCACCGACTAATGAGCAGATGACAATCTCATACGATTGTTAGTATGAAGTATCGTAGAGTAGAAGCAAATGAAGCCACTGCTAAGCTTAACTGAGTGTTTTAATGAATAAGTTTAGATTTAAAAAATTCTGTCAAAGTACTGATTCGGAAAATGTCTTCAATGACTGCCAAATCCAAGATTTTGTGAAAACAGTTCAAAAATGATTTTGGCAACAACGCCGAGTTCACGTACCTAGCAGAAGAAGCGTTTACAAATTTCAAGAATGAGTCGTTCGTTGTAATACACAAAACTGAACTGTTGTGCCTGCCAGTTATCTTGTGTCCCCAGCCTGTCTGGTGCTGCTAGCTATCTTGTCCCCAGCCTGCCTGCTGCTGCTAGCTATCTTGTCCCCAGCCTGCCTGGTGCTGCTAGCTATCTTGTCCCCCCAGCCTGCCTGCTGCTGCTAGCTATCTTGTCCCCCCAGCCTGCCTGCTGCTGCTAGCTATCTTGTGTCCCCAGCCTGCCTGCTGCTGATAGCTTTCTTGTGTCCCCAGCCTGCCTGCTGCTGATAGCTTTCTTGTGTCCCCAGCCTGCCTGCTGCTGATAGCTTTCTTGTGTCCCCAGCCTGCCTGCTGCTGATAGCTTTCTTGTGTCCCCAGCCTGCCTGCTGCTGCTAGCTTTCTTGTGTCCCCAGCCTGCCTGCTGCTGATAGCTTTCTTGTGTCCCCAACCTGCCTGCTGCTGATAGCTTTCTTGTGTCCCCACCCTGCCTGCTCCTGCCCTCATCTTTGCTGTCCAGCACTTCGCTGTTGGATTTGTCTCTATTGTTATAAACACACTTCTGGGACGTCATTCTACCCCTATCACCACTTTCCCACGTTATCCGTACCTTAGGGTTTGTTAGTTTGTCAACTTTGCATTGTTCAAGACTATGGAGCAGTACATTCTCCATGCTGAGGGACTGACCACTTTAAACTTTACAAACTACTTCTTCAAGGTTGATGGACTGATCGTGTCCTGTGTTCGACTGTGTTCGACTTTACATTTCGACTGTAAAGATTCCCAACTTTTGCACCTGTATCTTACTCATCTACTTGCCAGTACTATAATTGATTTTCATAAGTATTTTTGATTGATTGTGAGCAGGAAATGCGCAAGCTTTATGATGCTGGTGTTGTCCAAAGCTTTAAACTCATCACAAAGGAAGCAACAGCTTTGCAACCCTTGCAGTGGTGAAGGTAAAATATTGAGTATAAAAATTTGTCAAATTTTGGAATATCATAATTGATATTCAAAAAGTTTAAATTTAAATACGACCTTGTTACGTATTTTCTCATTGATTTCCTTATATTTATAAGGTTTAGTACACGTGAATCAATTTTCACTGGAGGTTTAGGAACTTAAGGAAAAGGTCATGTTTCCTGACACGGATCTTATTCGTTTGATAACCCGTTCACTGGAGCTTTTAATCATATGATCAATCTACAATATTAAAATTGGAGATTCCGTCATGTGATGTGTTAGAGATGTTTTCCACAGAGATGACAGTACCTTATAGTGGCTGTCAACGAAGGTACGAAGCTGAGTCTGAGAG
>NC_091315.1:32026615-32091477 GCF_038502225.1 Cherax quadricarinatus
TATTTCTACACCATAGGAAGGTTAGCACAGGCACCTCTGTGACCACAAATGCAAGTTGACGGCAGTGAAGGGACTTGAGCTAGAGTTGGTCACGGCCACGCTAGCTGGAGATTCGTCTGTAAAAACTTGCATTTGTGGTCACAGAGGTGCCTGTGCTAACCTTCCTATGGTGTAGAAATATACCTAGTTGGATGAATCTTATTGTGGCTAGCTGGTCTAGTGGCTAACACGACGGGCTGGAGTTTTGAGACTCTATGACCGCGGGTTCAATCCCGGCCGGGGGTATGGTTTGTTTGCAATCGTGTCATTACGATTTCTTGAGTTATGAGAGCGCATTAAACCCTTGTAATTTTGTTACCTATTTCACATTTTTGGATTATCTTTTCTATGGGCGTCTCTCATTTTTCTAATTTCCTTTTGGGTTTCGATATTTTCTCATCGTTACTATCACCGCCATCATCAATGTCTCAGTTATCATTATCATCATCAATAGTGTCTCTACTTCCTCTACTGCCTCCTTTTTCCATTTTTACATCTTAGTTTCTTGGCCGCAGGAGGCTGGCGCTGATGGGCCTCCAGGCCCATCAGTGAGGCGGGTGACGTGTGACAACAATGGAACTTTACACACGCAGGAACAAAGGGATGGAGAGTGAGAGAGAGAAAAGAGAGCTAGAGAGAGAGAGAGAGAGAGAGAGAGAGAGAGAGAGAGAGAGAGAGAGAGAGAGAGAGAGAGAGAGAGAGTTACACGAGACCCCCTTCAGCCACAACAGGACACGCTCTTTTACACACTTCTTTAGTCTGTTCAATGTATTTTTTTTTCTTTTGCATCCTTCGCAACTCGGTAGCTTGGAGTGCTTCAGGAGCTCTCTTCACTTCTCATACCGGATTAAATTCAGCAGGAAAACTGTGTGTGTGTGTGTGTGTGTGTGTGTGTGTGTGTGTGTGTGTGTGTGTGTGTGTGTGTGTGTGCTGAACTTACCGAATAAGCTGAACTCCGTTAAATATTGGACTTTTCCAAAATTTTATTTTACAGCTTGATGATAGACATATTCTTTTTAATGACAATGAAGCAAAATAAATCATTTTTTGACCTAACCTAACTTACAAACTTATAACCTTCTTTGACCAAGTATAATGTTTATTAGCCAAATTCTACTTAATATATCATATATCAATAAAAATTTATTTAATATTACTAAAAGTCAACAGTAAATATTTTTTCGTATTTATGTTAAATTTCACAAATTCATTTTCATGAACAAATCATTCACTCTGGTTATTCGGCAGAAATGACCCTTGCTTTTAGGCTTAGCTCGCCGGTTTGGCTTCTGCGGATCTACACACACACACACACACACACACACACACACACACACACACACACACACACACACACACACACACACACACACACACACACACACCCTCCGCCACTTGACACAAACACTTGACACAAACACGTAACACTCCTTCCCTAACCACCTCACCTTAGCCACCTACCCCTCCCCCAAACCACCTAACCCCTCCCCAAACCGTCTAACCCCCGCCCAACAACCTCCCTCCCTCCAATAACCATCCTCCCCCTCCCCCATAACCATCCATCCCCTCTCTCCCCCAAACCATCTAACTCCCTCCCCCAACTATCTCTGCCCCTCCAATAACCATCCTCCCCCTCCCCCACAACCATCCATCCCCTCTCCTAACCATCTATTCCCCTCCCCCTAACCAGGATGAGGACAAGGGGCTCCAAGGACGAATCTGAGAGGGAGGAATGGGAGATAGAGCTCCAAAAAAGGGAGGAAGACTGGGGAAGGAGACTAGATGAGCTGGAAAGGAAGATGGAAGAGAGGTTAGCAGCAGAATGCAGAAGGTGGAAGCAACAGGCCACAGCAGCAGAAATCAAGATAGAGAGATTAGAAGAGGAGCTGAGACATCTGAAACAGCACAGAGACAAAGATATTACAGAAGTAGCATCGGCAATGGCTACATCGAACACAGACAACAGGTCCGAAGGAAGCATGGAAACTAAACTGTATGCAGAGGTCCTGTCAAACCCACATGGGGCCAAAACAAAGACAGGGAGCACTCTAGGACAGAAAGAGAGGTTGGAAGACATTGATGGAACTAGGACATGTGCAAGGACCTTACCAGATACCTGTGGGGGCCAGGAGCAGGTGAGCAGGAAGGATAAACCAAGAAGCATAGGGGCCATAACGAAGGAAGGGACTGAAGGAAGGAACACTCCACGGGAAGGAACTAAAACACATCAGAGGATGCAATGGGAGTCACAGTGGGAGGTGGAAAGGGAGAGATCCGTGTTTGTCTATGGGCTAGACGAAGCTAAAGGGGAAACTTATGATGAAAGAAAGCAGGAGGAGAAAAAAGCGATTGAAGACATCATGAAGGTGATAGGCGAGGGGGACATGACCCAGGTGGCAAATTTTCGGAGAATTGGGTGGTTCACAAAGAAAAGGAATCGGCCTCTCAAAGTAATTTTCAAGGCAGAATCAACCCGAACCATGATCCTGCAGGAGAAAGCACGGCTGAGAGGCAAGCAGGAGTTCCGGAGTGTGTACCTCGACCGAGACAGAACACAGGACGAAAGGAAGACAATGAAAGAGAGAGTTCAAAAACGAAAGGAGAAATGGGAGGAAATGAAAAAGGAGAGCAGAATAACCCAGGATCAAATGGAAGGACAAGCGCACCCCCCAGAAACACCTGCAGAAGGACTCCAGCCACGACACCCCCAAGGCAACTGAACATTCCAAACCAACCATCATACACCGATCCCTCTGTTTCCACCCCCCGCACCACAGTTACAGTATTAGAACAGAAGTTGAAGGTTTGGTACACAAATGCAGATGGATTAACGAATAAACATGAGGAATGGCAAGAAAGAATCAATGAGAAGTCCCCAGACATCATAGCAGTTACAGAAACAAAACTCATGGAGACAATAACAGATGCAATCTTCCCACCAGGATACCAGATCATGAGGAAAGATAGAAGGGGTAGGGGGGGAGGTGGGGTTGCTCTGCTCGTAAAAAACAGATGGAAATTCGAGAAAATGGAAGGAATAGATGAGACAGGAGAAAGAGACTACATAGCAGGTACACTTCAGTCTGGGGAACACAAAGTGGTCATTGCAGTGATGTATAATCCACCACAGAACTGCAGGAGGCCAAGAGAGGAATATGAAGAGAGCAACAGAGCAATGGTGGACACACTTGCTGAGGTGGCAAGAAGAGCTCACTCCAGCAGAGCAAAGTTGCTGGTTATGGGGGATTTCAACCACAGGGAGATTGACTGGGAAAACCTGGAGCCACATGGGGGTCCCGAAACATGGAGAGCCAGGATGTTGGACGTGGTGCTGGAAAACCTCATGCACCAACATGTTAAGGACACTACCAGAGTGAGAGGGGAGGATGAACCAGCAAGATTGGACCTTGTGTTCACCCTGGGCAGCTCAGACATTGAGGACATCAAGTATGAGAGTCCCCTAGGAGCTAGCGACCACGTGGTTCTGTGCTTTGAATACATAGTAGAGCTGCAAGTGGAGAGAATAACAGGAGTAGAATGGGAAAAGCCTGACTATAAAAGAGGGGACTACATAGGGTTGAAGAACTTCCTGCGGGAGGTCCAGTGGGACAGAGAACTGGCAGGAAAGCCAGTAAATGAAATGATGGAATATGTAGCAACAAAATGCAAGGAGGCAGTGGAAAGGTTCATTCCCAAGGGCAACAGTAACAACGGGAAGACCAGAACAAGCCCCTGGTTTACCCGACGGTGTAAGGAGGCAAAAACAAAGTGCAATAGAGAATGGAAAAAGTACAGAAGGCAGAGAACACACGAAAATAGGGAGATCAGTCGCAGAGCCAGGAACGAGTACGCACAGGTAAGGAGGGAGGCCCAGCGACAGTATGAAAATGACATAGCATCGAGAATCAAGACTGACCCGAAACTGTTGTATAGCCACATCAGGAGGAAGACAACAGTCAAAGACCAGGTGATCAGATTAAGGACAGAAGGTGGAGAACTCACAAGAAATGATCAGGAGGTATGTGAGGAGCTGAACAGGAGATTTAAGGAAGTTTTTACAGTAGAGACAGGAAGGGCTGTGGGAAGACAGCACAGAAGGGAACATCAAGAGGGAATATACCAACAAGTGTTGGATGACATACGAACAACTGAGGAGGAGGTGAAGAAGCTCTTAAGTGACCTTGACACCTCAAAGGCGATGGGACCGGACAACATCTCCCCATGGGTCCTTAGAGAAGGAGCAGAGATGCTGTGTGTGCCTCTAACCACAATCTTCAACACATCCCTTGAAACTGGGCAACTACCTGAGAAATGGAAGACAGCTAATGTAGTCCCCATATTTAAGAAAGGAAACAGAAACGAGGCACTAAACTACAGACCTGTGTCTCTGACATGTATTGTGTGCAAAGTCATGGAGAAGATTATCAGGAGGAGAGTGGTCGAACACCTGGAAAGGAACAAGATTATAAATGAAAACCAGCATGGGTTCATGGAAGGCAAATCTTGTATCACAAACCTCCTGGAGTTTTATGACAAGGTAACAGAAGTAAGACACGAGAGAGAGGGTTGGGTAGATTGCATTTTCCTAGACTGCAGGAAGGCCTTTGACACAGTTCCCCACAAGAGATTAGTGCAGAAGCTGGAGGATCAGGCACACGTAAAAGGAAGGGCACTGCAATGGATAAGGGAATACCTGACAGGGAGGCAGCAACGAGTCATGGTACGTGAAGAGGTATCACAGTGGGCGCCTGTTACGAGCGGGGTCCCACAGGGGTCAGTTCTAGGACCAGTGCTATTTTTGATATATGTGAACGACATGATGGAAGGAATAGACTCTGAAGTGTCCCTGTTCGCAGATGACGTGAAGTTGATGAGAAGAATTAAATCGGACGAGGATGAGGCAGGACTGCAAAGAGACCTGGAGAGGCTGGACATGTGGTCCAGTAACTGGCTCCTCGAATTCAATCCAGCCAAATGCAAAGTCATGAAGATTGGGGAGGGGCAAAGAAGACCGCAGACAGAATATAGGCTAGGTGGACAAAGACTACAGACCTCACTCAGGGAGAAAGACCTTGGGGTGACCATAACACCGAGCACATCACCGGAGGCACACATCAACCAAATAACCGCTGCAGCATACGGGCGCCTGGCAAACCTGAGAATAGCGTTCCGATACCTTAATAAGGAATCGTTCAAGACACTGTACACTGTGTATGTTAGACCCATACTGGAGTATGCAGCACCAGTCTGGAACCCACACCTGGTCAAGCACGTCAAGAAGTTAGAGAAAGTACAAAGGTTTGCAACAAGGCTAGTCCCAGAGCTCAAGGGAATGTCGTACGAGGAAAGGTTAAGGGAAATCGGACTGACGACACTGGAGGACAGAAGGGTCAGGGGAGACATGATAACGACATACAAGATACTGCGGGGAATAGACAAGGTGGACAGAGATAGGATGTTCCAGAGAGGGGACACAGGGACAAGGGGTCACAACTGGAAGCTGAAGACTCAGACGAGTCACAGGGACGTTAGGAAGTATTTCTTCAGTCATAGAGTTGTAAGCAAGTGGAATAGCCTAGCAAGTGAAGTAGTGGAGGCAGGAACCATACATAGTTTTAAGAAGAGGTATGACAAAGCTCAGGAAGCAGAGAGAGAGAGGATCCAGTAGCGATCAGTGAAGAGGCGGGGCCAGGAGCTGAGTCTCGACCCCTGCAACCACAATTAGGTGAGTACAATTAGGTGAGTACACACACACACACAAGGCTAGTTCCAGAGCTAATGGAAATGTCCTACGAAAAATGGTTAAAAGAAATCGTCCTGATGACACTGGAGGACAGGACGGTTAGGGAAGACATGATAACGACATACAAAATACTGAGGAATAGAGAAGGTGGACAGAGAGAGGATGTTCCAGAGATGGGAAACAGAAACAAGGGGTCACAATTGGAAGTTGAAAACTGAGATCAGCCAAAGGGATGTTAGTATTTCTTCAGTCATAGGGTTGTAAGGAAGTGGAATAGTCTAGCAAGTGATGTAGTGGAGGCAGCAACCATACATAGCTTTAAGGCGAGGTATGATAAAGCTCATGGAGCATGGAGAGAGGACCTAGTAGCGATCAGTGAAGAGGCGGGGCCAGGAGCTGAGTATCGACCCCTGCAACCACAATTGGGTGAATACACACACAAGGGGTCACAATTGGAAGTTGAAGACAAAGATAAGTCTAAGGGATGTTAAGTATTTCTTCAGTCACAGAGTTGTCAGGCAGTGGAATAGCCTAGAAAGTGACGTAGTGGAGGCGGGAACCATACATAGTTTTAAGACGAGGTTTGATAAAGCTCATGGAGCAGGGAGAGAGAGGGCCCAGTAGAAATCAGTGAAGAGGCTGGGCCAGGAGCAATGACTCGACCCCTGCAACCACAAATAGGTGAGTACACACACACACACACACACACACACACGTACGTGTATGTATGTATGTATATATATATATATATATATATATATATATATATATATATATATATATATATATATATATATATATATATATATATATATATATATATACACACATTTTTTTTCTTCCAACAAGTCGGCCGTCTCCCACCGAGGCAGGGTGACCCAAAGAGAAAGAAAATCCCCAAAAAGAAAATACTTTCATCATCATTCAACACTTTCACCTCACTCACACATAATCACTGTTTTTGCAGAGGTGCCCAGAATACAACAATTTAGAAGTATATACGTATAAAAACACACAACATATCTCTCCAAACTGCCAGTATCCCAAACCCCTCCTTTAGAGTGCAGGCATTGTACTTCCCATTTCCAGGACTCAAGTCCGGTTATATAAAATAACCCGTTTCCCTGAATCCCTTCACTAAATATTACCCTGCTCACACTCCAACAGATCGTCAGGTCCCAAATACCATTTGTCACCATTCACTCCTATCTAACACGCTCACGCACGCTTGCTGAAATCCAAACCCCTCGCCCACAACACCTCCTTTACCCCCTCCCTCCAACCTTTTCGAGGACGACCCCTACCCCGCCTCCAATCCCCTACAGATTGATACGCTCTCCATGTCATTCTACTTTAATCCATATATATGTTGTTTTACTGTACGAGATTACTGCACAAATCATCACAAATCCGTCTCCATGCTTCACGGATACAAGCTTCTTTAGGCTGTCTCGAGACGTATATTCGTCCAGAAGTTGGGAAAAGTGCAAAGGAAGATTCAGTGGAGTACATAAAGTTCTCCCATTGATCCATTGTCCGGTTCTTATTGCCATTACACCATTTTTTTGGTTGAAACTTGATTTTTAAGATGCTAATTTAGCTCTGCAGTCACTCTTGCAGCTGTATTCTTATGACATTTTAACACAATACGCTTTAATACTCGACTGTCTCGGACACATAGCTTCTTGCGTCCATTATTGCTTTTGTTGGAGCATGTCTTGCCATTATTTGGAATGCAGATATGACCATAGACACAGCTGCTCTTGAATCATGGAACATTTCAACAGTTTTAGTGATCGATGCTCAGCAATGATAAACTTTGCAGCGTCACCTTTCAGATGTTCTTTATTTGATAAATCTTCATAACTCGGTACTTACAGGTACTTGAGTCATAACCCAACGATACTGAAGAATTAATTATCTATCAGTTTCCCTCTGGTCACTCACACAGGAAGATGTGTGCTGTTGCTCCCCCAGCGACTCCTTCCTCTAGAGAGCTTCTCTGATTCTCTTTGGAGAGATCCGCACACATCCTCACCTGTCAAAAAAAAAAAAATAAGAAATTCGTTAAACTCTTATCATAATGTTTTTCAGATCTCGTTACGCCGTTATAGATGTAATACTCGAGTTTCTAACTTCATATCTGATGTTAAAAGAAGATAACCAAGACTCGTATTTCAACACTGATGAGTGAGAGACTTCAATGCAGTGTAAGTACTGATCCGGACCTATCACCCATTCGTAACCAGTGACTTCAGACTAGTCAGAAATTATCTCTTTTGCCTCGAGTTGCTCTAGTCATCCCTTGGTAATACATGGCATAAGTCGAGAATTGAACTCACCTATACGTTAGGTAAAGTTAATACTAACCTTAATAATGATACGTAAGATTATTTTCACCCATCTGTGGTGCTGGGATTCTCAGTCTTTAATAATCATGGTTGTATTAAACCCTTTGCGAGTGTTAAATCCATGTCTTTAAGAACGGGTCAGTAATGAGATGATGATTCCAGATCATCTGATGATTCTTCCCTTCCAATACACTTAAGGAAAAATACCCTCTTGAATTTGCACATTAACCTCTGTGCATAATATAAGTCGTTCAACAGCTTCATTGAGATAAATTATTCGATCAGCAGTAACATATCTTTTCAAACCATCGACTAAATGGAAATCTTTTGAATTTTATCTTTGACAAACTATTTTTTTCCGTTGGTCCATCAGTACCAAACTGGGTTATTATGGCTGGTAAATAAGAGATTTTTCTGATCAGGAGAAAATCCAGGTGGAGGACATTACTCATCTTTACATTTATTTAAAGTTTGTTTCTCTACATTTGTACACGTCAGTATAAGGGATTTTTTTTTTTTTTTTTTTTTTTAACCAAAATGAGAACTTGACCCATTAGTATTTACACCAACAGAATTCACATGAAATATAATGCACACATTATCGCAACAATATATGTTATCATTTAGTTTTCCATCCTTAATTCCAAGACAACATTTTCCAGTTTGCTTGCACTGCATGGCTCCATTTCTGTAGTCACGATGGTGGATACACTTGAATTGATGAGGTGAAGATGCCGGGCGTCTAAAGTCATAAACTTTCTTGCTCAATGTTTCATTCTTCTTAGTTCAGTCGCCGTAAAAAGTTGAAAGGTTTGTCAGTCTTCGATGATCTTACTAGACAACATTTTTTATCGCACAATATCCGGAATTTTGAGAAATTAAAACTGAACACAAAAATTATAGAAACTTATATTCTATTGATTAGTTGGGTATCCACTCTCCAGTGACCTTCATTTTTTTTCCTTGACCCGAGGATTCGTAATAAGATCAGTGTCAATTTCCAAAGTATTAAAAAAACTTAATTGAAACAGATCTCTCATTTTTTTAATCGGTTTTCACACCATTTTGAATAATATTTTGTGTGAAAATAGGGCTAACGAGGTAAACATTCTTGTTCTTGCTGATAACTGGATTGATCTTCAAAACATTAATCATATACTTAATCACTTCGATGTATAAGACTTGCTAGATACGGATGTATATACAGAGAAAGATCGCGGTCAGGAGGTTTCGAACCCATGTGGGGAGATTGACATACCTCCCCGAATGACGCAGATAACACAGATGCCGCATCTGTTCCAAGTGGTTTAAGGCGTCAATTGGTGAGCTATGTAATTTACTCTCCACATGTGGGTTCGAATCCTGCTGACTGCTATCTCTCTCTCTCTCTCTCTCTCTCTCTCTGGGAACAGAAAATGAGTTTCACATCAGCAGGACAGCTGGGCAGTTAATCAAGGAGACGAGACAGACACATCACCCTGCCGCCCCTTCATTATCTGAGAGATATTTCCTCAGCCAATCAGTGAGACGCCTCACAGTTTTCGCCTGGGGAAGATGATCGATACTAACCTCCAAAATGCAGTCCTCTCTTTTTCTATAAGTAAATTTGGCCTTTTGTTTCATTTCTTCGTTCCTCTATTTATTCCTCAACATAGTATCGGCCATTTTTTTTGTCCGATCCCGATACCAATACCGTAAAAATGCCGATTCCCGGCGATATCAAAACTGATAGTTTGGTACGCACTCGAGAAAAATCAATCCTTTGGCGAAACATTGTAATGAAAGGATCCTCTGATATCAATATCTTTTTTTCTCACTCTTTAAGAATTGCGCCAACATCTGTCATCGTATGATTCTCCCAGCAAAACAAACAGCTTCATTCATCACTTCCATTTTTCGTAAGGTAGACATGGGCATGGCTATTATTTCTAAAACTATTAAAGCATCCCCCCCGCCTCACCTTAAATAAGAGATCTACCATATTTCGTTCGGCGGATACAACGAATCTTACGTTGGTAAGATAGAGCGTGGCTCTGGAGTTTGTTTTCTAGAACGTAGATAGGCTGGATAATGCAGACAGGTTGTGCGTCACCAGCTGCAGGATAAATGCAGAATCTCAGGACAACACCAAAAGCAGGATCCTGGAGGCGGTCTCCCTTAATGAGACCATTGAGCAAAGCAATGGAATGTACATACTGACTGGACTCATCCTTCATGTGATCCATAATTTTTATCTTCAGAATATTACTCTGGACTTCACCTCTTTTGATCTCTATTATTTCACTTTTGGACCTTTTCATTGACCCTGTCTTGGCCCTCTCTTGTAATCTCTGTCTCAAGCTTGACCATAGTGTGTGCTTGTTTGCCTAATAGGTCAATGTTTCTGCGTGTTTCCAGTTTGTGATGATTTTCAGGATTATATTAAGTAGGTTAAAAGTGGATATAACTACAGCGTCTTTATATCCACTTTTAACCCACTTAGCAAATAAACCAGGTTGAACGTTCAATAAAAATTACCGTAGAAGAAAGTAACGGACAGTCCCCTCCTGGATGTGAGGATCAGTGTATATGGTATCAGTGTAATTTCAAAGTTTATCACAAACCGACTATCAGAAATGACTACTACACTACTACTACATTGCCTCTCCTTTCACAATACCATAACAGTAGGTAGAATCCATATTGGAACATTCATGTGAGCACACAAGATTTGTGTCCCATGAGGATGAATGCAACTAAATCAATTAACACTTCATCACAGACTTCAGGAGATGAGCAGAGAAGACATTGTACAACGACAGACAACACGTCCCTCCCACGTTCTTTATCACCTTATTTGCTGTGGTATTTTGCTGCGTTTCCTCTGGTCTTAACATATGCCACGGTTTTTGAGACCATGTTTTCTGTGGTCTTGGCGACCAAGATCTCTAAGTCTGCCTTGGTCTTGACATCCAAATCTGTAATAAGGACCACCAAGTCTTCAGTGATATTGACCACCAAGTCTATTGTGGTCTTGACCACCAAGTCTATTGTGGTCTTGACCACCAAGTCTATTGTGGTCTTGACCACCAAGTCTATTGTGGTCTTGACCACCAAGTCTATTGTGGTCTTGACCACCAAGTCTATTGTGGTCTTGACCACCAAGTCTATTGTGGTCTTGACCACCAAGTCTATTGTGGTCTTGACCACCAAGTCTATTGTGGTCTTGACCACCAAGTCTATTGTGGTCTTGACCACCAAGTCTATTGTGGTCTTGACCACCAAGTCTCTTGTGGTCTTGACCACCAAGTCTCTTGTGGTCTTGACCACCAAGTCTCTTGTGGTCTTGACCACCAAGTCTCTTGTGGTCTTGACCACCAAGTCTCTTGTGGTCTTGACCACCAAGTCTCTTGTGGTCTTGACCACCAAGTCTCTTGTGGTCTTGACCACCAAGTCTCTTGTGGTCTTGACCACCAAGTCTCTTGTGGTCTTGACCACCAAGTCTCTTGTGGTCTTGACCACCAAGTCTCTTGTGGTCTTGACCACCAAGTCTACTGTGGTCTTGACCACCAAGTCTACTGTGGTCTTGACCACCTAGTCTACTGTGGTCTTGACCACCTAGTCTACTGTGGTCTTGACCACCTAGTCTACTGTGGTCTTGACCACCTAGTCTACTGTGGTCTTGACCACCTAGTCTACTGTGGTCTTGACCACCATGTCTACTGTGGTCTTGACCACCATGTCTACTGTGGTCTTGACCACCATGTCTACTGTGGTCTTGACCACCATGGCTACTGTGGTCTTGACCACCATGTCTACTGTGGTCTTGACCACCATGTGTGCTGTGATCATGAACACCACTTCTGTAGTGGTCGTAACGACCAAGTCTTCTGTGACCTTGACAGTCAAGCCATCTACAATATTGACGATCAATTCTTCAGCTACACTGACGACCAAATCTGCTGTGATTTTGACGATCAAGTCTGCTAATGGTTTGACGATCAAATCTGATGAAATCTTAATGGTTACATCTATTCTGCAGAATTCCTGAGATATTTCGCTTTTCTTTCTTGCTGGAAAGGGAATGGTGTGCAAGTGCGGTGATGGGCAGATAAAGTATCTAGTATGTTTGTTTTATATCAGAGACTAATGTTCTCTCCCTCCTCTACGCCTTTTGATTTCCCGGATACGTTAGATTAGATTATGTATTTAACTTTATTGTATAACGACTGCAAGAATCATTAAGGTAACATTCTACTATATATTCTAGTATAATTGCCGGCCATACGACAGAAAAATTTTCCAATTTTTTTCTCTGTCTCTCTTTCTCTCTCTTTCACCCTTCAGAGCTAGTGAGTTTATGCTGATGTAGAGCTCTTAATCCAAGGAAATAGTTACCCTTTCGCTGTGTGACTCTTACGGTTTTAGTGCTTCCCCACATAATATAATGTTCCCTGGCTAATACCTCCCCTTTCCACTAATATTTCTCCTCGCCGCCCTGTCATCGGTGTTCACTCTTCTGCCTCTTCAAAGGAAATGTGTTATGCTCCATTTCATTGCTGGAGTCCCTCTCAATTGATGGCTCCCTTATGGCACTATCTCTCTGACCTTGTCCTCTTCACTCGTGCTCTTCACCTTTTTCTGTTTCTGCCTTACATTTTTATATTGCATATGTACCTCATTATATGTTTACGCGCATCTGGCCTCTTCGGCGCTAAAAGATCTACTTTTAAAGTTGTGTACATGGACTAGTCTAGCTTCCTGAGATTCGGAACCTGCTTGGTAAGGTTTGAGCTCCATGCTGGTGCTGAATACTTTATGAAAGCCTGACATAAGCCTCAGGGGAGATTCAAAATTATTTTTTATGTAATATTTCTAATCTCGGTCCTTAGCGTATTCCAGACTTGCTAATCTATCATTGCGGGATAAATGAAGCTATTTTTCTCATTCTGCATTTCGTTTCCCGTATTATAGTAATTAAAGCTGACCTAGAGCACTCTTCAGTAGTGACATTAGGCTGTTTATTATTATAAAGCTTATAGAATTAGGTTCTAAGCTCCTAAGGTTCAGGTAAGTTTGCTAGGACGGCTCCTGGCCGGGTCTTCTCCATCTGGTGGCCCAGCATCTAAATTACTGTTAACTGACTGATACCGGAAGAGAGAACAGAAACGGAAATGCACTTTCTGCCTCTCCCTTCGTCTCCCTCATAAAAATGTGTAGTATACATGGCCAGAGTTGAACACGCATAAAGTGTAAAGGTTAAACAGTAGTTACTCTCCAGAAATATTTTATCTATAACATAAATAGTATCAACAGCAATAATAGTGAAGTTTATATATTAAGTCCAGTTTCATGTTAAAACTCGAAATTTGTATTATTTTTTTTAGTTGAGCACATTAATTTTCGTCACCTGTGTTGGCAGTGTAGCCAGAAGTAATGAAGGATGGAGAGAGAATATAGCTTGCTACTCTGCAGTCACCTGTCTAGAGACAAATAGGAACAGGTACGTCGTAGTTAAGGTTTTCTCACAATACAAGTGGGTGCTTGCTATTGTGTAGTTTCTCTCTCACGTGACACAGGGAATCAAGCACTTCCCCACCCTGTCTTAAGCGACTCACAGGTTTTTGCACTTTACATCAAGTAAAATAATAAAAAAAAAAGAAATTTCACGTCCCCATATCTCTACTCGAGGGACGTGCTTTGCTACTAGTGAGAGGTTCTTGATCCATGAAACTGGACTTATCCTTCCTTTCCAAGGACTGAACCTGATTGCCTTTCAATCCCTACTAGGTTCCACACCCCTACAAGTTTAATGTTTCACCCTCATTGCAGTAAAATATCTCTCTCTCTCTCTCTCTCTCTCTCTCTCTTTCTCTCTCTCTCTCTCTCTCTCTCTCTCCTCTCTCTCCTCTCTCTCCTCTCTCTCCTCTCTTTATTTTCTCTCCGTTTTACGTTTCGTCTCTTCCCACCACCTCCTCTGACATCATCTGGAACATAATACGAAAGTCCTCTATCAAATTTCCTATGGCCTTGGCTTGCACCTAAGCTGTGGGGGCCCCTGATTTCCCCGGAGACCCACATGATGGGCCAGACATGGACTCTATGGAATTTGAATTTCTTCCTGATAATAGTGTCAGCGATAAAGATAACGAGTACGTTTAGTGGCGACGGTGTTGCTGCTTAGTGGCGTCTGCCGTCGCCAGGGTGTGTGTGTGTGTGTGTGTGTGTGTGTGTGTGTGTGTGTGTGTGTGTGTGTGTGTCAGATGTTTTTCACTTTCTCTTGGGAGAGTCACTTATCTTTCGGATGATGAGAGGGAGAGAATATGGGAGATGTTAAGCAAGTGTTTAGGGAGTTTTGAACCATGTGTGAGAGTAATTATTATAGTGAACTTAAACGTTAAAGTGGGAATCAGTGTTGTAGGAGGCTTCGTAGGTAAGTTTAGAGTCCCGGGGGTAAATAATAACGGTGACCTCTAATTGAACTTTGTATAGAAAGAATTTTGGAAGTAGGCAATAAGTGTTTTAAGAAAATGAGAATAAATAATTGTGATTTGATACATGATTCGATGCCTGACATATGTAATAATAAACCGCACCAACCTGGCCAACACGAACTGACTCACGAAATCGTAATGACACGATTGCAAACAAACCATAACACCAGACCGACGCGTTAGCCACTAGGCTAGCTGGCCCAGTGGTTAACGCGTCGGTCTGGAGTTTTAAGACTGATCGCGAGTTCTAACCCCACCCGTGGTATGGTTTGGGTTTTTTTCAACACTAACTGAAGTGATCCCCACCTAATGTCACCCCCTCCGTCCTTGAAGGGAGGGAAACCTACCATAACGTGAAAATTAAAAATTATGTAAGAAGCTGAGGGAAGCAGTCAGTCCTCCTGACCGTATATTAGCAAATCCGACAACTACACCAAAGTGACCAATGAGCGGATTCAGAATTACCATGTGGCTAACCCCAGCTGTTGCTCAACCCATTCTTCGTAAGGATTCTCTCGTCTGTAAGTCATGCAATGTCCTGTCACTACAAGAATTTTGACGCTAAACAAGAATACAAAAGTAAGACTAGTACTTGCATAAGTATCCACAAAAAATCTACCTAGACAGCATCATGGCATTAAGCAATATCTAAAAGATCTATATAATAAGTCTTCCAAGAAAATTACGAGAAATACTCAGTAACCTCGGCAACATAAAGATTTTTCAACCGGTAAATGTAAACGAACCGTTTACCGCAAGTAAACACTGTAGCAGATGTTATCCCCTGGCTCCAGTAGGCAGGACCCATACGGTAAAGCCAACCTAAGCGATGTACAGTTTACCGAAAGACTTTACAAACGCACATAAAGTGCCGGAGGACTCCTGTGTATGCAAACTAGGTATTGATCTGCATACATAGTGCCCAAGTTTTAATCACAGGACGAAGGGAAGAGCATGGGTGGGCAGACGCGACTCCAGCACACTTTGTGTGAAGCCAAGGTTTTATAGAGCTGGCCAGGTGGCCGTATCTTTCATTACATGCAAATGAGCTATTTCCTTCCCTCGACGCTCATAAGCAGGTAGAGACTGAAGTGGTTTTTAGTTCGTCATCCGAGACATCTCTAGCTCTCATACGGTTTGTTACTTGTTTAAAATAAAGATTTTTAATCCTTTTGGAGACACAGACAGACACAGAGACACAGACAGAAAGACACACACAGACAGACAGACAGACAGACACACACACACACACACACACACACACACACACACACACACACACACACACACACACACACACACACACACCTGCAAATTATGCTACACAAACGCCCACAATGTCCTGAAATCCACAAATCAGTAACTAATATCAGTATGGTGTTATCTGGTCAGTAGTTGGCGTTAAGCGACTCCACAAATCACACTTAAGATGATTTGCGTAAACAGATCTCTCTCCTTCATGTTAAATGTAACGCAGCACGACCATTACCCTCATTTCCTTTCCTCACTACCTTAACCTTAAAGCCTAATTTTCCCTATAAGGTCAAGGAGAATTTCATCTCTAACGTTAGTAGTCGTAGAGGAGAGACTCGGGATGCATTTGGGTGAAAACGTAAATAGGTGTGTTAGGGGAGACGAGAGAGAGGAAGGATTGGCAGTGAGGGGATGGGAGGTAAACAGACAGGAACGGAGGGAGAAGGAGGAAGAAGAGGATGATGTAGAGGATAATGTCGAGATTATGATCCTTGCTCCACTGGACATGTTAGAATTTCCAAGCTATTTCCCTCTAAAAGTATGTTCTGGCGGGGGAAATTGTCGGATCCCCCCAGCGATACATTACCCCGAGAATACTGACACGTGAGGGGAAATTGTTGGAATTTGCAGGGAAAAGATTTCTTGAAAACAGACTGCACTTTGTTTTTAACTCATCGTAAAGATATGTATAACATTTATTTGAAAATAAATACAGAATAGAAGGGGTTGATGGAGAATATCTTGAGCTGGTATGAGTGGAATAAAAGCTAACAGTTTCAAGGAGGAGATAGGGAAATACGTAAGCAGTTTTTGAGAGAAACGAGGAGGCAGAAGAGGAATAGGATAGATTAAAAATGCAGTGATAGTGTAAAGAAGTTAGCGGGTATTGAAATGTGAGTGTTGGTAGGAAGAGAAAGAATTGGTGGAATGATTAGGTAAATACGGTGACAAGGGAATAATGTTAACATATGAGAGATTTTAGCAATGTAGAAATGATATACAGAAGGAGGAGTGTATGTACAATAGGATGAGAGAGAGGTGAGAGAGTACTAAGAGGAGAGCCAGTGAGAGAGTGAGAGAGTACTAAGAGGAGAGCCAGTGAGAGGGAGGCGAGAGAGTGCTAAGAGGAGAGCCACTGAGAGAGAGGTGCTAACAGCCTCTGAGAGGTGAGAAAGGAGAGCCACTGAGAGGCTGAGAATTCAAGAAAAAAATTTTCTGACAAAATGAAAAAATCTGAATCAAGATTAGTAAGATACGTAATTTGTTTTACATATTTTTTTCTTCTCCCTCCGACTATTTGATTTATTTCGCCCATAACTCGAGATCGTCTCATCCAATCACCATAATATTTTCTACAACTGTGAATGGTAACGAAGAAATGGAAATGTCACTTTGTTTGACTTTTTGGGTTATTCTAGATTCTCTACACATATGCTATGTATAATAATCTATGTATGATAATCTATGTAAGTGTATTTGTGTATATCTGAAAAGCGTATTTATTCTACTGAAAAAAGACAGTAACTTGCCATAAATCTGCGAAAATTAATCTAAATATAACTAAAAAGGAAGGGCGTTAATGTTGCAGTTTTAAAACTATAGTGTAAGCGTAGCACCTCTGGCAAGACAGTGATGGAGTGAATGATGGTGAAAGATTTTTCTTTTTCGGGCCACCCTGCCTTGGTGGGAAACGGCCGATGTGCTAAAAAAAATAAGGAAAAATGTATGTCATTGATTTTACGTATTATTAAATAAATTTAAACTGAATTTGGCTAAAAAAAGTTATGGTAGGTTAGGTGAGGTTATTACACAGTGTTCCAAATAATTATAGTCTGCACATTATTCTCATTAATTCTATACTTTTTAGTGATTTATTGTAGTTTATTGTTACATCTATTATTATTCTATCTTTGATATTTTTACTTGAAATAACTAACACTTATACATATTTTATTAATATTAAAAATATTTGCGATGTCTAAACATTATTAGTACTCGCTACAAATGTGTTAACATTAGTAGTACTCACTGCTTAGTTTAACATTATTAGTATCCAATGTGTATTAACAATTTTAACATTCACTACTTGTATTAATATCATTAAGACTCAATGTATATTAACATTAGTAATCCTCACTTCCTGTGCATTTTCATTAATAATACTTATCACTAGTAAATTAACATCAGTAGTACACACTGCCTATTCATTAGCCTCACTAGTACTCACATTATGAGGACATTTCTTATACTCACGTGTAATATATTAACATAACGAGGACTCGTGACTAGTAGATTTAGTGACCATAACAAATGTTAGACAAGTCTCATCTTTTCTCCTATTGCGCCTGGTCCGCCCATCATGCGTGTGCCAAGAGAAGGGGGAACAGAGATAATGGGGATCCCTTTCCTGCCATTATGGACACTAATGGGGCAACAGGAGTGGCTCCAAGTGGCACTCTGTAAGCACTGCAGTTCTCTGGCACAATATTCCGTAATAATCTGAAGTGTGCACAGAAAACATACCTGTCTGGTAGAATGTCACAAAAGCCGATGGTTTTACTATAGTATCATATATATATATATATATATATATATATATATATATATATATATATATATATATATATATATATATATATTTTTTTTATTATCACACCGGCCGATTCCCACCAAGGCAGGGTGGCCCGAAAAAGAAAAACTTTCACCATCATTCACTCCATCACTGTCTTGCCAGAAGGGTGCTTTACACTACAGTTTTTAAACTGCAACATTAACACCCCTCCTTCAGAGTGCAGGCACTGTACTTCCCATCTCCAGGACTCAAGTCCGGCCTGCCGGTTTCCCTGAATCCCTTCATAAATGTTACTTTGCTCACACTCCAACAGCACGTCAAGTATTAAAAACCATTTGTCTCCATTCACTCCTATCAAACACGCTCACGCATGCCTGCTGGAAGTCCAAGCCCCTCGCACACAAAACCTCCTTTACCCCCTCCCTCCAACCCTTCCTAGGCCGACCCCTACCCCGCCTTCCTTCCACTACAGACTGATACACTCTTGAAGTCATTCTGTTTCGCTCCATTCTCTCTACATGTCCGAACCACCTCAACAACCCTTCCTCAGCCCTCTGGACAACAGTTTTGGTAATCCCGCACCTCCTCCTAACTTCCAAACTACGAATTCTCTGCATTATATTCACACCACACATTGCCCTCAGACATGACATCTCCACTGCCTCCAGCCTTCTCCTCGCTGCAACATTCATCACCCACGCTTCACACCCATATAAGAGCGTTGGTAAAACTATACTCTCATACATTCCCCTCTTTGCCTCCAAGGACAAAGTTCTTTGTCTCCACAGACTCCTAAGTGCACCACTCACTCTTTTTCCCTCATCAATTCTATGATTCACCTCATCTTTCATAGACCCATCCGCTGACACGTCCACTCCCAAATATCTGAATACGTTCACCTCCTCCATACTCTCTCCCTCCAATCTGATATTCAATCTTTCATCACCTAATCTTTTTGTTATCCTCATAACCTTACTCTTTCCTGTATTCACCTTTAATTTTCTTCTTTTGCACACCCTACCAAATTCATCCACCAATCTCTGCAACTTCTCTTCAGAATCTCCCAAGAGCACAGTGTCATCGGCAAAGAGCAGCTGTGACAACTCCCACTTTGTGTGTGATTCTTTATCTTTTAACTCCACGCCTCTTGCCAAGACCCTCGCATTTACTTCTCTTACAACCCCATCTATAAATATATTAAACAACCACGGTGACATCACACATCCTTGTCTAAGGCCTACTTTTACTGGGAAAAAATTTCCCTCTTTCCTACATACTCTAACTTGAGCCTCACTATCCTCGTAAAAACTCTTCACTGCTTTCAGTAACCTACCTCCTACACCATACACTTGCAACATCTGCCACATTGCCCCCCTATCCACCCTGTCATACGCCTTTTCCAAATCCATAAATGCCACAAAGACCTCTTTAGCCTTATCTAAATACTGTTCACTTATATGTTTCACTGTAAACACCTGGTCCACACACCCCCTACCTTTCCTAAAGCCTCCTTGTTCATCTGCTATCCTATTCTCCGTCTTACTCTTAATTCTTTCAATTATAACTCTACCATACACTTTACCAGGTACACTCAACAGACTTATCCCCCTATATTTTTTGCACTCTCTTTTATCCCCTTTGCCTTTATACAAAGGAACTATGCATGCTCTCTGCCAATCCCTAGGTACCTTACCCTCTTCCATACATTTATTAAATAATTGCACCAACCACTCCAAAACTATATCCCCACCTGCTTTTAACATTTCTATCTTTATCCCATCAATCCCGGCTGCCTTACCCCCTTTCATTTTACCTACTGCCTCACGAACTTCCCCCACACTCACAACTGGCTCTTCCTCACTCCTACAAGATGTTATTCCTCCTTGCCCTATACACGAAATCACAGCTTCCCTATCTTCATCAACATTTAACAATTCCTCAAAATATTCCTTCCATCTTCCCAATACCTCTACCTCTCCATTTAATAACTCTCCTCTCCTATTTTTAACTGACAAATCCATTTGTTCTCTAGGCTTTCTTAACTTGTTAATCTCACTCCAAAACTTTTTCTTATTTTCAACAAAATTTGTTGATAACATCTCACCCACTCTCTCATTTGCTCTCTTTTTACATTGCTTCACCACTCTCTTAACTTCTCTCTTTTTCTCCATATACTCTTCCCTCCTTGCATCACTTCTACTTTGTAAAAACTTCTCATATGCTAACTTTTTCTCCCTTACTACTCTCTTTACATCATCATTCCACCAATCGCTCCTCTTCCCTCCTGCACCCACTTTCCTGTAACCACAAACTTCTGCTGAACACTCTAACACTACATTTTTAAACCTACCCCATACCTCTTCGACCCCATTGCCTATGCTCTCATTAGCCCATCTATCCTCCAATAGCTGTTTATATCTTACCCTAACTGCCTCCTCTTTTAGTTTATAAACCTTCACCTCTCTCTTCCCTGATGCTTCTATTCTCCTTGTATCCCATCTACCTTTTACTCTCAGTGTAGCTACAACTAGAAAGTGATCTGATATATCTGTGGCCCCTCTATAAACATGTACATCCTGAAGTCTACTCAACAGTCTTTTATCTACCAATACATAATCCAACAAACTACTGTCATTTCGCCCTACATCATATCGTGTATACTTATTTATCCTCTTTTTCTTAAAATATGTATTACCTATAACTAAACCCCTTTCTATACAAAGTTCAATCAAAGGGCTCCCATTATCATTTACACCTGGCACCCCAAACTTACCTACCACACCCTCTCTAAAAGTTTCTCCTACTTTAGCATTCAAGTCCCCTACCACAATTACTCTCTCACTTGGTTCAAAGGCTCCTATACATTCACTTAACATCTCCCAAAATCTCTCTCTCTCCTCTGCATTCCTCTCTTCTCCAGGTGCATACACGCTTATTATGACCCACTTCTCGCATCCAACCTTTACTTTAATCCACATAATTCTTGAATTTACACATTCATATTCTCTTTTCTCCTTCCATAACTGATCATTTAACATTACTGCTACCCCTTCCTTTGCTCTAACTCTCTCAGATACTCCAGATTTAATCCCATTTATTTCCCCCCACTGAAACTCTCCTACCCCCTTCAGCTTTGTTTCGCTTAGGGCCAGGACATCCAACTTCTTCTCATTCATAACATCAGCAATCATCTGTTTCTTGTCATCCGCACTACATCCACGCACATTTAAGCAACCCAGTTTTATAAAGTTTTTCTTCTTCTCTTTTTTAGTAATTGTATACAGGAGAAGGGGTTACTAGCCCATTGCTCCCGGCATTTTAGTCGCCTCATACGACACGCATGGCTTACGGAGGAAAGATTCTTTTCCACTTCCCCATGGACAATAGAAGAAATAAAAAAGAACAAGAGCTATTTAGAAAAAGGAGAAAAACCTAGATGTATGTATATATATATATGCATGTGCGTGTCTGTGAAGTGTGACCAAAGTGTAAGTAGGAGTAGCAAGATATCCCTGTTATCTTAGCGTGTTTATGAGACAGAAAAAGAAACCAGCAATCCTACCATCATGCAAAACAGTTACATATATGTATATATATGTATATATATATATATATATGTATATGTATATGTATATATATATATATTGGTTATAAATGAATCCCATTTTTTTTTAACTCGGGGTATTTTCTGATGTACCAGATCCTCTTATGTTTCCAGATCCTGATGGTGGTTTATGTACGATAATTAGGTTCCTATGCAAGTGATGCGACATAAAAGTTCCATAGATTTGCTTGAATATCAGACGACCATGACAGTTTGTGTAACTTATAATTTCCCACTGAATAACAGTAGTCTGCAAATATATTCGGCTAATTCATCAAACATGCCGAACTCGACGATTTGGCACGACATATACATCAGGTAGCTAGTTTAAATTTTTTGAGTCGCCTTTATGAAATCGTTGTAAATAATGCAATTATTACTGCCTTGGAGTATTGACATCCAACTTAGGCTAATTTGCTTTATTAGTATGTTTATATAATAAAACGCATCACACCCCTTTGTAACGTTAATCTAATAACAGATAACAGAACATTTGCAATACTCATAGCAGCCGTAGCATTGTAGCAGGTGTATCACAGTAGTTGTAAGAGGACAGCAGAAATAATAGCACATGAGCAGCATCAGTTCAGCAGTAACAGCACAGCAGCTGCAGTACAGCAGAAGCAGTAACAGAAGCTAAACAGCAGAAGCAGTTGGTGCCACGCTCAGCTCACAAACTGAGTCTGTGATTCCATCACTGTCACGAGTGAAACAATGGTCATGTTTCCTTACACCTGCTGCCTCTGCCCACCTAGAAGTTAGTAGTTTCCTGAGTGTTAGTCGACTGTTGAGGGAAACATCCTGAGGAAAGGGGGGTAGTACACTTTAGATAGGGCTGGGAGTTGAAATGACCTTCGGTAGGATAACAGCTGTTAGCTTCTCAAACTGATATGTTCAAAGAATGCAGAATAGCAGCAGTAGCAGCGTAGCGTATGCCCACTAGGCAAGGGGATGGAATGATAGAGTTGAGAGATGGAGTGCGTGTGCTTCAAGTAATGGACTTGTTACTCCTATACATACACAATACTCGCTTTCTAAATCTCTTTAAACCTCCTTAAAATAGTCCGACTTCTCCTCCTCCTCCTCCTCCGAGTTGTCATCTTTTACCATTTCCTCGTCCGGCTAGCTGTCTTCCTTTTTCTTCTGCTGTTTCTCCTGTTTCTACTCCTGCTCGTCCTGCTTCTCCTGCTGCTGCTGCTGCTCTTGTTCCTTCTGTTCCTTCTCTTCGGCTCTTTCTCCTGCTCTTTCTGCTCCTGCTACTTCTTACTTTCTTCTTCCTCTTCCTCCATTTTTTTCCCTCCTGCTGGGGCTTCGTGCGAAGGTGAGCCGTTGTTATGAGATTCTTCAGTGAGTTTTCTGATGGGTACATTAGTGCGAAAATGTTGAGGAAATATTATTTGTGTGGGTGTGTGCCCGTGTGCGCGTGCGTGTGTGCACGTGTGTGTGCACGTGTGTGTGTGTGTGTGTGTGTGTGTGTGTGTGTGCGCGCGCACGTGTGCGTGTTACAAAACAGACTAATCATATCATTTACTTTTTTTTCCATTTCTTAACCACTCTTAATCTCAAACATATATACATTTCCTGATATTAGTGTGAAGGTTCCAGTCATGTCCCTTGAATCTATTAAACATTCCCCGTAAACACACTGTCCCTGTCTACCCCATCAATTTCCCAAACTCCTTTGCATGTTTTCAGTTTTAAGCTCTTCTGTGAACTTTCTCAATCTTTACTGTGTTAAACTAGGTGAGAAAGCCACATACTCTGTATTCTCAAGATTCGTTTGTATATATATATATATATATATATATATATATATATATATATATATATATATATATATATATATATATATATATATAACTTAAAGGATTTTACGAACGAGTCCTTTCATGGGTCTCTAAATTCCTGTCTTATACTGGCAGACACATTCTGTATTTCTGGTGTTATATATTTTTGTTCTTAATGGAGCAGATTCTGTTTGATGATTATACCAATATTTTGTCTTTAACCGATTATGTGAGTTTCCATATTCCTCCAAGATGGTGGTTTCCCCTCCAAGATGGTGGTTTCCCCTCCAAGATGGTGGTTTCCCCTCCAAGATGGTGGTTTCCCCTCCAAGATGGTGGTTTCCCCTCCAAGATGGTGGTTTCCCCTCCAAGATGGTGGTTTCCCCTCCAAGATGGTGGTTTCCCCTCCAAGATGGTGGTTTCCCTCCAAGATGGTGGTTTCCCCTCCAAGATGGTGGTTTCCCTCCAAGATGGTGGTTTCCCTCCAAGATGGTGGTTTCCCTCCAAGATGGTGGTTTCCCTCCAAGATGGTGGTTTCCTCCAAATGATGTTTCCTTCCAATACAATGTTTCCTCCAAGATGGTCTTCAACGTCGTTTTTCTTTGTATGTCTAATTTATCAATTTGTCTGTTCTCTGAGCCATTTATCTACATTCTAATAACCATGCTAATCGATCATTCTCGACATCTATCCAAGTGTTTTTTGCTTAGTTTCTATTCTCAATACTTTTGCATGATCAGACAATGGATACGTAATGCATAATTCCGGCTTGCAATCGGGACATTACCAAAAGCCAGAAACAATATCGGTCCCAGCCGTAATTCCTATGTATTGTTCAAATATCTTTAATCCATTCCGTTTATTTTTTTATTTATGCTGAAGCGCAGAACCCATACGCGTCAGACAGTGCCCAGGGAAAGGGGTGGTAGATACAGTACCTTTGGTCAAGAGGATTCCTTTGAATAGCATCCATGTTAATGTTTGTTACATTGGTTATCGTGTCCAGTTTGCCAAATAACTTTGCATCTCCCCTGAATCGAAAGCTTGCTGTCAGTCTGTATATCTATAGTACCCTCAGATCTCTTTCCTATTTTTCTCTTTACAACTATCTTTGTTTCCGAAAGATACGTAAGTCACATCCTTTCATTTTGAAATTCACGATATTGTGTGAGGAATTTAGTACTTTCAACATGTATATTTCCTTAATTAAAATATTTTCCAGCAACTTGTATGCTGCAGTCAGGCTTGTAGTTGTATATCTTTCTCGAATACTGATATTACATTTTGCTATCTTTGTTAAAGATCTGTGTGAGTGGCTGGTGCATTATATCAGAACACCTTTTTTCATTATTCTTGAAGATATTCCGTATGATCCTGGTGTAAATTAAATTAGATTCCAAAATCTAATATAAATTACGTAGATCTCGCCAGAGATGAAAACACGGTATAGCCACGTTAGTTGCTCGAAATTTCGTATGAGAGACTTCTGCATTATAGATTAAAACATCTGTTTTCCCCATCTTTCTAGACCTCATTGTGGTTCCAGGTTTTCCCGTCGGTATCCATTAGGCGGTTCCCGGTGAACCTTGTCCTAGGGACGCCACAACGTACGTTTGGATTTTTCCAAACATTACAGGAAATTGGAGAAATGAATAAATAATTCACTTTTTTTTCAACTAATATTCACAGTATGCCTGTTTGTGAGTATTCAGGAACAATCACGCTGTGTTTCATTATATTTTCTAAATATGTAAATATCCATCATGAATCATGTTGCAGGCGGTTCTTTATTGTTTACAATACAATGCATTGTAATTAATGTTTATTTGCAACAAAAATGTGTAGAGATAATAATGCCAGTAATATAGATACTCTTTCTCTCGAACTCTCTCTCGAACTCTCTCTCTCGAACACTCTCTTTCTCTCTCTCTCTCTTTCTCTCTCTCTCTCTCTCTCTCTCTCTCTCTCGAACTCTCTCTCTCTCGAACTCTCTCTCTCTCGAACTCTCTCTCTCTCGAACTCTCTCTCTCTCGAACTCTCTCTCTCTCGAACTCTCTCTCTCTCGAACTCTCTCTCTCTCGAACTCTCTCTCTCTCGAACTCTCTCTCTCGAACTCTCTCTCTCGAACTCTCTCTCTCGAACTCTCTCTCTCGAACTCTCTCTCTCTCGAACTCTCTCTCTCGAACTCTCTCTCTCTCTCTCGAACTCTCTCTCTCTCGAACTCTCTCTCTCTCGAACTCTCTCTCTCTCGAACTCTCTCTCTCTCGAACTCTCTCTCTCTCGAACTCTCTCTCTCTCGAACTCTCTCTCTCTCGAACTCTCTCTCTCTCGAACTCTCTCTCTCTCTCGAACTCTCTCTCGAACTCTCTCTCGAACTCTCTCTCTCTCTCGAACTCTCTCTCTCTCTCGAACTCTCTCTCTCGAACTCTCTCTCTCTCTCTCGAACTCTCTCTCTCTCTCGAACTCTCTCTCTCTCTCGAACTCTCTCTCTCTCTCGAACTCTCTCTCTCTCTCGAACTCTCTCTCTCTCTCGAACTCTCTCTCTCTCTCGAACTCTCTCTCTCTCTCGAACTCTCTCTCTCTTTTTTTTTTTTTTTTTTTTTTTTTTTTTTTTTTTACACATGGTTTGACAAGGTTAAGGATCCTAGCTTTTTTGACAAGCTATTTACAGGTTAAGGATTCCTAACTTTATTGACAAGCTAAGAGCTGTTACCTACATCAGCTCATTTGAAAGCATTTTTATTGTTATGAGACATACAAGTAGGGAACAGGATGAAGTTGGAGCCATCTGTGGGCCAGCATTTTCATTTGATCAACTGACGTTATCTCGTTGACATCATTATGCTGAACGAATGTGTTCCATACTCGAGTCATCCTGGGTATGTATGATCTCAGATGGAGTGATGTTCTGGAGAAGGGTACAGCCAGAGTGAAGTTGCTGCTTTCTGCCCGTCTTGTGGCATAAAAGCTTGTTTCGCGCTGTCCTCGAAGTGGATCCAAGTGTGGTATTTTGACAATATTGGCCTTGTACATAACAGTAAGGCCACCCACATCCCTCCTATGTTGAAGGCTCTGCTGAAATGACAGATCCATCCAGGATGGGTCCAGGCGAGAGATGAGACGTCTTGCTCTGTTCTCTACTCTGTCAAGCAGTCGCAGATGAGAGGGGGGACAGGCAAACCAAGAAAGTGGAGCATACTCAAGGTGTGAGCGTACTTGTGCCTCGTACAGTATCTTGCAACCCCTACTGTCAAGCAGATGCGAGATACGGCGAAGTGCTGTAAGCTTCCTGGCTGCCTTGTTTGCAAGATTTACAACATGGTTCTTCATGGTTAGTTTGGAGTCAAATTTCACCCCAAGGATATCAACTTCTTCTCCAGGTGCCAACATCCTCCCATTCATCCTTACTACTGCACCAGCATTACCATCATGGTGCCTAGAGACGATCATCATTTGCGTTTTCTCAGGTGCAAATGTTACTTGCCATCTATTTCCCCAAGCTGATATAGCTCTCAGCTGGTGATTGATGTAGCTTAGAGCAGCTGGCATTTCTTCTCTTGGATAAGTGAATGTCAGTGTACAGTCGTCTGCATATGCATGTGATTCTGGGATGAGATGAAGAAGGTCGTTGAAGTAGACATTCCATAACAGTGGACCCAGCACACTTCCTTGTGGAACGCTTGCCCCAATAGGATGTCTTGCTGATTCCGTTCCATTGAGGACTACACTTAGAGATCTACCATGAAGGTAATCACTGAGGAGACATAGCGTAGAGCCTGCAATTCCCAGTGCTTGAAGTTTTGCTAAGAGGCCCTGGTGCCACACCCGGTCGAAAGCGCCAGCAATGTCCAGTGCTACCACACAGCTGACTTTGGATTCATCCAGTGACTGGTGCCACTTAGTGGAGAGGTTTAACAACAGATCAGCAGCAGAGTAACCTTTCCTGAAGCCATATTGACGATCACAAAGTAGTGAGTGGTAGTCAAAAAAATCTGTCATTTGTCTTGAGATTATTGTCTCAAGGATCTTACCAGTGATTGACAGGAGTGACACTGGTCTGTAGTTGCTGATTTCTGCTCTGCTCTTCTTTTTGTGAACAGGGACTACATTTGCCTCTTTCCATGGAGAGGGCCATTTGCACTGTACTAGGCAGTGCTGAAAGATGCGAGTTAGAGGTGCTGCTAGCTGGTCTGCACATCTTCTCAACAATCTTGGGCTCAACTTGTCTGGGCCCACAGCCTTTTCTTGGTCAAGTGATTTAAGAAGGAAATGCACCTCCTCCTGCCTTATTGTCACCCCTGACAGTTTTGACACAGTTCTTGCAGCTAGCCAAGGAGGGTCCCTTGCTGGATCAGGAACTTGCATTTTGGTAGCAAAGTGTTCAGCAAAGAGGTCCGCTTTCTCTTGACTACTAGTAGAGGTGGTCCCATCCTGTCGATTTAGAGGTGGAATAAGTTCATCAGGCAGATAACCTTGTCTGTCCTTGACCAGGGACCACCAGGTTTTGGAGCCTACCCTACCTGATGCTAACTTTCTTTTAGTGTCCAACTCCCATTTAGCAATGGCCCACTTTTGAACATCACCCATATGCCTACAGGCTTGCATGTGCAAGTTCCTGTTATAGGTGGTAGGATGTCTCTTATACCTTCGCCATGCTTTGTACTTAGCAGTAGCAGCCTCTCTACAACGAAAGCCAAACCAAGGCTGATCTGTAGGCTTTGTCACATATTGCCGGTGAGGAATGTGTTCTTGTTGCAGATTAAGGATGTGTCCAGTGAAGGCTTTCACTTGGTTGTCAACATCCCCCTGGAGAAGAGCATTCCAGTCGGTGGTGGCGAGCTCAGAGCAAAGGGCTGGCCAATTACCTCTTTCCCATAGCCAGGTTGTGCGTGTGGACTCCTCACCTCGTTCTGTTGGGATCTTAAGTGTGGTAAAAACAGCCTTGTGGTCAGACGATCCAACGTACCCGAGGGGTTGACAAGTGACTATGCCTTCTGCCAGATCACTCACTACTGGGTCAAGGGAGGAGCCAGAGATATGAGTAGGGAAATCAACAAAGTTTCTCATGTCAAACACTGCAAGAAGGTCATCAAAGTCCCTCTGTATAAGGTGCTGGTTGAGGTCACCAACAATTATAATATGTTGACAGTTGTGTTGTAGCAGAAGGGAGTCAATATTTTCCATTAGGAAGTTGATAGGGTCTGCATGTTGCCACTGAGGTCTGTACATTGCACATGCTAGTACAGAGGTACTAGTGTTTATACAGAGCTTGAAGAACATCATTTCAAGATGTGTAGGGGTGGCAACATCTATGTGCTGGGCATGAACACTTTTAGAGAAGCACACAGCAACACCACCTCCTTGCCCTTGCCTGTCTCTTCTCATCCATGAGGTGTAGCCAGCAATTCTTGCAAAATTTTCTGGAGTCCTGTCATCCAAAAATGTTTCAACAACAGCTATCATGTCGGGACGTCGAGTGTTCACAAAGCTATGTGTGAGCTCTCCAACATTAGTAATGAAACCTCTCTCGAACTCTCTCTCTCTCTCGAACTCTCTCTCTCTCTCGAACTCTCTCTCTCGAACTCTCTCTCTCGAACTCTCTCTCTCTCTCGAACTCTCTCTCTCTCTCGAACTCTCTCTCTCTCTCGAACTCTCTCTCTCTCTCGAACTCTCTCTCTCTCTCGAACTCTCTCTCTCTCTCGAACTCTCTCTCTCTCTCGAACTCTCTCTCTCTCTCGAACTCTCTCTCTCTCTCGAACTCTCTCTCTCTCTCGAACTCTCTCTCTCTCTCGAACTCTCTCTCTCTCGAACTCTCTCTCTCTCTCGAACTCTCTCTCTCTCGAACTCTCTCTCTCTCGAACTCTCTCTCTCTCTCTCGAACTCTCTCTCTCTCTCTCGAACTCTCTCTCTCTCTCGAACTCTCTCTCTCTCTCGAACTCACTCTCTCTCTCGAACTCTCTCTCTCTCTCGAACTCTCTCTCTCTCTCTCGAACTCTCTCTCTCGAACTCTCTCTCTCGAACTCTCTCTCTCTCTCGAACTCTCTCTCTCTCTCGAACTCTCTCTCTCTCTCTCGAACTCTCTCTCTCTCTCTCTCGAACTCTCTCTCTCTCTCGAACTCTCTCTCTCTCTCTCGAACTCACTCTCTCTCTCGAATTCTCTCTCTCTCTCGAACTCTCTCTCTCGAACTCTCTCTCTCGAACTCTCTCTCTCTCTCGAACTCTCTCTCTCTCTCGAACTCTCTCTCTCTCTCGAACTCTCTCTCTCTCTCGAACTCTCTCTCTCTCGAACTCTCTCTCTCTCTCGAACTCTCTCTCTCTCTCGAACTCTCTCTCTCGAACTCTCTCTCTCTCTCGAACTCTCTCTCTCGAACTCTCTCTCTCGAACTCTCTCTCTCTCTCGAACTCTCTCTCTCTCTCGAACTCTCTCTCTCTCTCGAACTCTCTCTCTCGAACTCTCTCTCTCTCTCTCGAACTCTCTCTCTCTCTCTCTCGAACTCTCTCTCTCTCTCGAACTCTCTCTCTCTCTCTCGAACTCTCTCTCTCTCTCTCGAACTCTCTCTCTCTCTCTCGAACTCTCTCTCTCTCTCTCGAACTCTCTCTCTCTCTCTCGAACTCTCTCTCTCTCGAACTCTCTCTCTCTCTCTAACTCTCTCTCTCTCTCGAACTCTCTCTCTCTCTCGAACTCTCTCTCTCTCTCTCGAACTCTCTCTCTCTCTCTCGATCTCTCTCTCTCTCTCGAACTCTCTCTCTCTCTCGAACTCTCTCTCTCGAACTCTCTCGAACTCTCTCTCTCGAACTCTCTCGAACTCTCTCTCTCGAACTCTCTCTCTCTCTCTCTAACTCTCTCTCTCTCTCTCTCTCGATCTCTCTCTCTCTCTCTCTCTCTCGAACTCTCTCTCTCTCTCTCTCTCGAACTCTCTCTCTCTCTCTCTCTCTCTCTCTCGAACTCTCTCTCTCTCGAACTCTCTCTCTCTCTCTCGAACTCTCTCTCTCTCTCGAACTCTCTCTCTCTCTCGAACTCTCTCTCTCTCTCTCGAACTCTCTCGAACTCTCTCGAACTCTCTCGAACTCTCTCTCTCTCTCTCTCTCTCGAACTCTCTCTCTCTCTCTCTCTCTCTCGAACTCTCTCTCTCTCTCTCTCGAACTCTCTCTCTCTCTCGAACTCTCTCTCTCTCTCTCTCGAACTCTCTCTCTCTCTCTCTCGAACTCTCTCTCTCTCTCTCGAACTCTCTCTCTCTCTCTCGAACTCTCTCGAACTCACTCTCTCTCTCGAACTCTCTCTCTCTCTCTCTCTCTCTCTCTCTCTCTCTCTCTCTCTCTCTCTCGAACTCTCTCTCTCTCTCGAACTCTCTCTCTCTCTCGAACTCTCTCTCTCTCTCGAACTCTCTCTCTCTCTCGAACTCTCTCTCGAACTCTCTCTCTCGAACTCTCTCTCTCTCTCGAACTCTCTCTCTCTCTCGAACTCTCTCTCTCTCTCTCGAACTCTCTCTCTCGAACTCTCTCTCTCGAACTCTCTCTCTCTCTCGAACTCTCTCTCTCTCTCTCGAACTCTCTCTCTCTCTCGAACTCACTCTCTCTCGAACTCTCTCGAACTCTCTCTCTCTCTCTCTCGAACTCTCTCTCTCTCTCGAACTCTCTCTCGAACTCTCTAACTCTCTCTCGAGCTCTCCCTCACACTTTCAATTGCTTTCCCTTAAATTCACACATTCTCTCCCACCGTTGCATTCTCACTTGCCAATTCCTTCTCTTACTTTGATTTTGCACAATCACACTACCACTTACATTCCCACTCTCGCTTTCTCACGTCGCAGAGTCTAAGAAACCACTTAGGTGGCCAGCAGCGCGAAACGCCAAGTGAACGGTAGTTTCAAAAGCTCACCCGCTTCGTACAATTGGTCTCCATTTGTTGGTATCAAGTTGGCCGTAATGGGATAACTAATTGCCTTATAGCAGATCAGAGGAAGGAAGGGAGGCGCACACAACCTCAGGTTTCCGGAATCTCTTCAACCCTACTCCCGAAGAATTTAGGAGCTATTTCACTTTGCTGAGTACCTGCCTACTTGGCCTCTACTGAGGTGGGCTATTCCGTAAGCATATATATATGTATATATACCACCTGTTTATGGAATTAAAATTACAGGAAGCTGAGATACGTTTACTGTATTCTATAATCTTATTACAGTTTTCCTCGGTATTAAATTATCATTCATATAAATGAAAATATAAAACTCAAAAAAGTGGACTATATATATATACATGCATGACAAGCACCACCAGGAAGAGGAGCAGCAGCAGTAACCGCACAAGAAGTACCAGCAGGAATAGAACTTCAACAAGGAGCACAACGAGAGAGAATCACCATTAGAAGCACTATCAGCATTCAAATCTCCTAGTGGAGAATCACCAACAGGAGCAACACCGCTAAGGCAGAACCGATGAAAGCAGCAGCACCAGAAGGAAAGTACCAGTATAAAAACCATCAGAAGCACACGTAACTGAAGCATCAATATCAGGAGGGAACAAACATAACATCAATAATCTCACCTACTGCAACACCAGCACCACCGGCAGGAGCAACACCAGCACCACCGGCAGGAGCAACACCGCCTGGAAGAGCAGCACCACCAGGAGCACTGCCTGGTGTAGCTGGTTGCCATGGTATCCTGGCATTACATTGCCAGCGGAGGTTGCATCACCATTTTACTTGTCAACAAAGGTGATCATGACACTTCCTCTCACAATAAATGAACGTTCGTGGTAAAAAAAAAAAATTGTGTACGGAATGCTTAGATTTTCCCGACTTTTAGTTTGCTCAAAAACGTTGTGTTGTATTTCATTACTTGTTTTCTTTGTAATCTTTAAAGCACCAATACCAGGATTTTAATTTTCTAGTTGAATTTGATATTCATTTTTCAGGCTTAAACATTTGTTTTGATCTGTAGTGTCGTTTTTCTTAAATAATAGATATGCAACGAACATAACGAAATCGTTTATCGCCCTTTCGTCGTAATAAAAACAAATATTCTACATTATTAATATGGGTATATCTTTCATTTTATAAGAAAAAAGAGCTAACTTTAATTTCGGGATAAGATATTAAAGTACACTTGATTTGTGGAGTACAGCAATTTGCAACATTAATTAAGGTCATGCAGTCGTTAGTCTGTCAATCTAATAATCCATTCAACACAAAGGGCAGATATTTCTTCCCAAATAAATTTATTTTATATAATGAACGAAATTCAGCATTCACTATTGCAGCAGAGATTAAGTAATACTTGGTTAATGTTACTGAAATATCTACATCGTTTTTCAGAACGGTGAGCTCTGCAAATATAAAAAACCATCGGTTTTGCCGAGAGATGTTTAGATAAACTAGTTTTCGTTGATGTTTACATAAAAACTTATCAGAGAGAGCTTGTTGATTTAGTACAAGGTTATATTATGTAGAATTACTACGAAGTTATATTATTTAAGATTATTTATATTATTTAGGGTTAAGTCAATTCATTAAAGTTTATATTTCGTTAGTAATTGAAGATAATAAGAGCCCTGACCGGCGACCACAGCAATGCAACACCACCCTCACACTGACAGGTCAGTAAATACATCTACCTTAGAAGCAAAATCATGCTCTAACAAACACCAAAGGTTATCACCGGGGCTGTACACTTAGTGAGCCAAAATCCACTGCTTACAAAGTCCAACCTCTGGCACTGTCTAAAGATGGGAAGAGAAATCAGTCTTTTTGACCTAATAAACAGGAAGGTCATGAAAGCAGCCTTCATTTGAACAAGCGGCACAGGAAACCAGACACGACTACGGGGTTGGAATATGCAAGCCAAACTCAAAACAATTAGCAGAGGCCTCTCCTCTCATTTTGAAGATCCTAGGAAAGCTCACGAGAGTCAATGTACAGGCCTTCAACTGTCTTCGACGTGGAAAGAATGGAAGGCATTGTGCAGGCGCAACACCCTCGAGGAACACAGTGCTGCCTAATAGCAATGAGCGTTTCTATAACAGAAGAACTGGGCAGTTAGATAAGAATATCACCTTTACTGTAATGTGTGATGGTAGGACACTGCTGTAATGTGTGATGGTAAGACACTGCTGTAATGTGTGATGGTAGGACACTGCTGTAATGTGTGATGGTAGGACACTGCTGTAATGTGTGATGGTAAGACACTGCTGTAATGTGTGATGGTAGGACACTGCTGTAATGTGTGATGGTAAGACACTGCTGTAATGTGTGATGGTAGGACACTGCTGTAATGTGTGATGGTAAGACACTGCTGTAATGTGTGATGGTAAGACACTGCTGTAATGTGTGATGGTAAGACACTGCTGTAATGTGTGATGGTAGGACACTGCTGTAATGTGTGATGGTAAGACACTGCTGTAATGTGTGATGGTAAGACACTGCTGTAATGTGTGATGGTAGGACACTGCTGTAATGTGTGATGGTAGGACACTGCTGTAATGTGTGATGGTAGGACACTGCTGTAATGTGTGATGGTAGGACACTGCTGTAATGTGTGATGCTAGAACACTGCTGTAATGTGTGATGCTAGGACACAACACTAGGTCCTGCCATATGTATCTAAGTCAGGTCAGATTAGATCAGTAGTGACCACATCATAAATCTACTTATATTTTAATAACAATCAATACATCTATACAAAAAAAATCAACTTGATTTAAAAAATTATGAACTCTGACACTGAAAACCCCATACCACGGGCGGGGATAGAACCCGCGATCAGAGAGTCTCAAAACTCCAGACCGTGGCGTTAGCCACTGGACCAGCTAGCCACAGTAAGATTCATTAAATTAGGTATATTTCTACACCATAGGAAGGTTAGCATAGGCACCACTGTGACCACAAATGCAATTTTTTACAGACGAATCTTCAGTGGCTAACGCGACGGTCTGGAGTTTTCAGACTGATCGCGGGTTCTATCCCCGCCCGTGGTATGGTTTGTTTGCAATCGTGTCATTACGATTTCTTGAGTCATCGGACACTGAAACCTCGAGTCTATCTTCTGACTGGCTCAGCTTTGAGAGAAAACATTGCCCTTCGAGACTGCATTTTCCAGGAATCTCCTCTTTAACCAATGTGTCTGGATGTGTGTCTCTCTGTCTCTGGCTTGAGATTTTTACTGGTATCTTGAAGACGTTACGTCTTCCCCAAGTAGGTAATGTGTCCCTCTACAGATAAACAGGCCGAGCAAGGGAACACACATGCTTGGTACTCCTCCCTGTTCACTCTCTAGTACTCAACACACATGCTTGGTACTGCTCCCTGTTCACACTCTAGTACTCAACACATTCTTGGTACTCCTCCCTGTACACTCTCTTGTACTCAACACACATGCTTGGTACTGCTCCCTGTTCACTTTCTAGTACTCAACACACATTCTTGGTACTCCTCCCTGTACACTCTTGTACTCAACACACATGCTTGGTACTGCTCCCTGTTCACTCTCTAGTACTCAACACACATGCTTGGTACTGCTCCCTGTTCACACTCTAGTACTGCACACACATGCTTGGTACTGCTCCCTGTTCACACTCTAGTACTCAACACACATGCTTGGTACTCTTCCCTGTTCACTCTCTAGTACTCAACACGCATGCTTGGTACTACTAGCTGTTTACTCTAGTACTCAACACATGATTGGTACTCCTCCCTGTTTACTCTCTAGTACTCAACACACATGCTTGGTACTCCTCCCTGTTCACTCTCTAGTACTCAACACACATGCTTGGTACTCCTCCCTGTTCACACTCTAGTACTCAACACACATACTTGGTACTCCTCCCTGTTCACACTCTAGTACTCAACACACATACTTGGTACTCCTCCCTGTTCACACTCTAGTACTCAACACACATGCTTGGTACTCCTCCCTGTTCACTCTCTAGTTCTCAACACACATGCTTGGTACTCCTCCCTGTTCACACTCTAGTACTCAACACACACGCTTGGTACTGCTCCCTGTTCACTCTCTAGTGCTCAACACACATGCTTGGTACTCCTCCCTGTTCACTCTCTAGTGCTCAACACACATGCTTGGTACTCCTCCCTGTTCACTCTCTAGTACTCAACACACATGCTTGGTACTCCTCCCTGTTCACACTCTAGTACTCAACACACATGCTTGGTACTCCTCCCTGTTCACTCTCTAGTGCTCAACACACATGCTTGGTACTCCTCCCTGTTCACTCTCTAGTACTCAACACACATGCTTGGTACTCCTCCCTGTTCACTCTCTAGTGCTCAACACACATGCTTGGTACTCCTCCCTGTTCACACTCTAGTACTCAACACACATGCTTGGTACTCCTCCCTGTTCACTCTCTAGTGCTCAACACACATGCTTGGTACTCCTCCCTGTTCACTCTCTAGTACTCAACACACATGCTTGGTACTCCTCCCTGTTCACTCTCTAGTGCTCAACACACATGCTGGGTACTCCTCCCTGTTCACACTCTAGTACTCAACACACATGCTTGGTACTCCTCCCTGTTCACTCTCTAGTACTCAACACACATGCTTGGTACTGCTCCCTGTTCACTCTCTAGTACTCAACACACATGCTTGGTACTGCTCCCTGTTCACTCTCTAGTACTCAACACACATGCTTGGTACTCCTCCCTGTTCACTCTCTAGTACTCAACACACATGCTTGGTACTGCTCCCTGTTCACTCTCTAGTACTCAACACACACGCTTGGTACTGCTCCCTGTTCACTCTAGTACTCAACACACATGCTTGGTACTCCTCCCTGTTCACACTCTAGTACTCAACACACATGCTTGGTACTGCTCCCTGTTCACTCTAGTACTCAACACACATGCTTGGTACTCCTCCCTGTTCACACTCTAGTACTCAACACACATGCTTGGTACTCCTCCCTGTTCACTCTAGTACTCAACACACATGCTTGGTACTCCTCCCTGTTCACACTCTAGTACTCCACACACATGCTTGGTACTCCTCCCTGTTCACACTCTAGTACTCCACACACATGCTTGGTACTGCTCCCTGTTCACTCTCTAGTACTCAACACACATGCTTGGTACTCCTCCATGTTCACTCTCTAGTACTCAACACACATGCTTGGTACTGCTCCCTGTTCACTCTCTAGTACTCAACACACATGCTTGGTACTGCTCCCTGTTCACTCTCTAGTACTCAACACACATGCTTGGTACTCCTTCCTGTTCACTCTCTAGTACTCAACACACATTCTTGGTACTGCTCCCTGTTCACTTTCTAGTACTCAACACACATGCTTGGTACTCCTCCCTGTTCACTTTCTAGTACTCAACACACATGCTTGGTACTCCTCCCTGTTCACTCTCTAGTACTCAACACACATGCTTGGTACTCCTCCCTGTTCACTTTCTAGTACTCAACACACATGCTTGGTACTCCTCTCTGTTCACTCTCTAGTACTCAACACACATGCTTGGTACTCCTCTCTGTTCACTTTCTAGTACTCAACACACATGCTTGGTACTCCTCCCTGTTCACTTTCTAGTACTCAACACACATTCTTGGTACTCCTCCCTGTTCACTTTCTAGTACTCAACACACATGCTTGGTACTCCTCCCTGTTCACTTTCTAGTACTCAACACACATGCTTGGTACTCCTCCCTGTTCACTTTCTAGTACTCAACACACATTCTTGGTACTCCTCCCTGTTCACTTTCTAGTACTCAACACACATGCTTGGTACTCCTCCCTGTTCACTCTCTAGTACTCAACACACATGCTTGGTACTCCTCCCTGTTCACTTTCTAGTACTCAACACACATGCTTGGTACTCCTCTCTGTTCACTCTCTAGTACTCAACACACATGCTTGGTACTCCTCTCTGTTCACTTTCTAGTACTCAACACACATGCTTGGTACTCCTCCCTGTTCACTCTCTAGTACTCAACACACATGCTTGGTACTCCTCCCTGTTCACTTTCTAGTACTCAACAAATTATACAAACCAAAATAACTTTATTCCGTTGTTGGTTTTTGTATTTTCATTAAAGTTTATCTATTTTTCGTGTTTTATTTTTTATTGTCATTTCTTATTTATCGTTTATTCTGCATTTTACTTACATTAATTTTTAATTATTATATTTACTAGTTCTCAAAGACTGAGCATTTTTCTGCTGAATTTTTTTATGTGATTCATATCTTTCTCATTTCCTTTACTCCAATGATTAAAATTATTTATAAGTGGTTCTTTGATATACCTTTGAGTTTCGAGAGTTTTTCTACTCCCGGAGCCCGGCCATGGGCCAGGATCATCTGGTGTTTGCCTGGACAACCATGCTGTTGCTGCTGGTTAGGTTCATTACAGTTATCAAAGGCTGTTCATATAGCAAGGCTGTTAATATAGGAAGGCTGTTAATATAGGAAGGTGTTAATATAGCAAGGAGAAGGCCTACAGCACTGACAACCAGGAAGAGGTAAGGAAAAGTGTTATACAAAACTGTAGTTGATAATAAATTGCTCCACTTCTGTTCTCTCAAAATTTTGACTGCCCATTTTCGACAACTTTGACGTTTCGAACACTTTTAGTGAGTTCAGCAAAACACAATAAATTAAAAACATATTTCCTTTTTTCTGCAGTTGTATTTTTAGTGACAAAAATTACTTCTTCGTCGATTTCTTTTGTTCTCTTGTTTCCTTCCACTGTGATTACTGCTTAGTATTTTCTGTGTTTTCCTCGTTTATTCTTAAACAATTTTATCTTTCTTTCTATGGTATAACATGTTTCACTTGTTTTTATTTCATTCTTAATCCTCTCCTTCCTTCAGTTTTTTGTTCCTGCTGTCATGTTTGTTACTGCTGTCATGTTTGTTCCTGCTGTCATGTTTGTTCCTGCTGTCATGTTTGTTACTGCTGTCATGTTTGTTCCTGCTGTCATGTTTGTTCCTGCTGTCATGTTTGTTCCTGCTGTCATGTTTGTTCCTGCTGTCATGTTTGTTACTGCTGTCATGTTTGTTACTGCTGTCATGTTTGTTACTGCTGTCATGTTTGTTACTGCTGTCATGTTTGTTCCTGCTGTCATGTTTGTTCCTGTCATGTTTGTTCCTGCTGTCATGTTTGTTCCTGCTATAATGTTTGTTCCTGCTATCATGTTTGTTCCTATCATGTTTTTCTGCTGTCATGTTTGTTCCTGCTGTCATGTTTGTTCCCGCTGTCATGTTTGTTCCTGCTGTCATGTTTGTTCCTATCATGTTTGTTCTTGCTGTCATGTTTGTTCCTGCTGTCATGTTTGTTCCTGCTGTCATGTTTGTTCCTGCTGTCATGTTTGTTCCTGCTATAATGTTTGTTCCTGCTATCATGTTTGTTTCTGCTGTCATGTTTGTTCGTGCTGTCATGTTTGTTCCTGCTATAATGTTTGTTCCTGCTATCATGTTTGTTTCTGCTGTCATGTTTGTTCCTGCTGTCATGTTTGTTCCCGCTGTCATGTTTGTTCCCGCTGTCATGTTTGTTCCTGCTGTCATGTTTGTTCCTATCATGTTTGTTCCTGCTGTCATGTTTGTTCCTGCTGTCATGTTTGTTCCTGCTGTCATGTTTGTTCCTATCATGTTTGTTCCTATCATGTTTGTTCCTGCTATCATGTTTGTTCCTGCTGTCATGCTTGTTCCTGCTGTCATGCTTGTTCCTGCTGTCATGCTTGTTCCTGCTGTCATGTTTGTTCCTGCTGTCATGTTTGTTCCTGCTGTCATGTTTGTTCCTGCTGTCATGTTTGTTCCTGCTGTCATGTTTGTTCCTGCTGTCATGTTTGTTCCTGCTGTCATGTTTGTTACTGCTGTCATGTTTGTTACTGCTGTCATGTTTGTTCCTGCTGTTATGTTTGTTCCTGCTGTCATGCTTGTTCCTGTTGTCATGTTTGTTCTTGCTATCATGTTTGTTCCTGCTGTCATGTTTGTTCCTGCTGTCATGTTTGTCATGTTCCTGCTGTCATGTTTGTTCTTGCTGTCATGTTTGTTCCTGCTGTCATGTTTGTTCCTGCTGTCATGTTTGTTCCTGCTGTCATGTTTGTTCCTGCTATCATGTTTGTTTCTGCTGTCATGTTTGTTCCTGCTGTCATGTTTGTTCCTGCTATAATGTTTGTTCCTGCTATCATGTTTGTTTCTGCTGTCATGTTTGTTCCTGCTGTCATGTTTGTTCCTATCATGTTTGTTCCTGCTGTCATGTTTGTTCCTGCTGTCATGTTTGTTCCTGCTGTCATGTTTGTTCCTGCTGTCATGTTTCTTCCTGCTGTCATGTTTGTTCCTGCTGTCATGTTTGTTCCTGCTGTCATGTTTGTTTTTGCTGTCATGTTTGTTCCTGCTGTCATGTTTATGTTCCTGCTGTCATGTTTGTTCCTATCATGTTTGTTCCTATCATGTTTGTTCCTGCTATCATGTTTGTTCCTGCTGTCATGCTTGTTCCTGCTATCATGCTTGTTCCTGCTGTCATGCTTGTTCCTGCTGTCATGTTTGTTCCTGCTGTCATGTTTGTTCCTGCTGTCATGTTTGTTCCTGCTGTCATGTTTGTTCCTGCTGTCATGTTTGTTCCTGCTGTCATGTTTGTTCCTGCTGTCATGTTTGTTCCTGCTGTCATGTTTGTTACTGCTGTCATGTTTGTTACTGCTGTCATGTTTGTTCCTGCTGTTATGTTTGTTCCTGCTGTCATGCTTGTTCCTGTTGTCATGTTTGTTCTTGCTATCATGTTTGTTCCTGCTGTCATGTTTGTTCCTGCTGTCATGTTTGTCATGTTCCTGCTGTCATGTTTGTTCTTGCTGTCATGTTTGTTCCTGCTGTCATGTTTGTTCCTGCTGTCATGTTTGTTCCTGCTGTCATGTTTGTTCCTGCTATCATGTTTGTTTCTGCTGTCATGTTTGTTCCTGCTGTCATGTTTGTTCCTGCTATAATGTTTGTTCCTGCTATCATGTTTGTTTCTGCTGTCATGTTTGTTCCTGCTGTCATGTTTGTTCCTATCATGTTTGTTCTTGCTGTCATGTTTGTTCCTGCTGTCATGTTTGTTCCTGCTGTCATGTTTGTTCCTGCTGTCATGTTTGTTCCTGCTGTCATGTTTGTTCCTGCTGTCATGTTTGTTCCTGCTGTCATGTTTGTTTTTGCTGTCATGTTTGTTCCTGCTGTCATGTTTATGTTCCTGCTGTCATGTTTGTTCCTATCATGTTTGTTCCTATCATGTTTGTTCCTGCTATCATGTTTGTTCCTGCTGTCATGTTTGTTCCTGCTGTCATGTTTGTTCCTGCTGTCATGTTTGTTCCTGCTGTCATGTTTGTTACTGCTGTCATGTTTGTTCCTGCTGTCATGTTTGCTCCTGCTGTCATGTTTGTTCCTGCTGTCATGTTTGTTCCTGCTGTCATATTTGTTCCTGCTGTCATGTTTGTTCCTGCTGTCATGTTTGTTCCTGCTGTCATGTTTGTTCTTGCTATCATGTTTGTTCCTGCTGTCATGTTTGTTCCTGCTGTCATGTTTGTCATGTTCCTGCTGTCATGTTTGTTCTTGCTGTCATGTTTGTTCCTGCTGTCATGTTTGCTCCTGCTGTCATGTTTGTTCCTGCTGTCATGTTTGTTCCTGCTGTCATGTTTGTTCCTGCTATAAAGTTTGTTCCTGCTGTCATGTTTGTTCCTGCTATAATGTTTGTTCCTGCTATCATGTTTGTTTCTGCTGTCATGTTTGTTCCTGCTGTCATGTTTGTTCCCGCTGTCATGTTTGTTCCAGCTGTCATGTTTGTTCTTGCTGTCATGTTTGTTCTTGCTGTCATGTTTGTTCCTGCTGTCATGTTTGTTCCTGCTGTCATGTTTGTTCCTGCTGTCATGTTTGTTCCTGCTGTCATGTTTGTTCCTGCTGTCATGTTTATGTTCTTGCTGTCATGTTTATGTTCCTGCTGTCATGTTTGTTCCTATCATGTTTGTTCCTGCTATCATGTTTGTTCCTGCTATCATGTTTGTTCCTGCTGTCATGTTTGTTCCTGCTGTCATGTTTGTTCCTGCTGTCATGTTTGTTCCTGCTGTCATGTTTATGTTCCTGCTGTCATGTTTGTTCCTGCTGTCATGTTTGTTATGTTCCTGCTGTCATGTTTGTTCCTGCTGTCATGTTTGTTACTGCTGTCATGTTTGTTACTGCTGTCATGTTTGTTACTGCTGTCATGTTTGTTATGTTCCTGCTGTCATGTTTGTTCCTGCTGTCATGTTTGTTCCTGCTGTCATGTTTGTTCCTGCTGTCATGTTTGTTACTGCTGTCATGTTTGTTCCTGCTGTCATGTTCCTGCTGTCATGTTTGTTCCTGCTGTCATGTTTGTTCCTGCTATCATGTTCCTGCTGTCATGTTTGTTCCTGCTGTCATGTTTATTCCTGCTGTCATGTTTGTTCCTGCTGTCATGTTTGTTCCTGCTGTCATGTTTGTTCCTTCTGTCATGTTTGTTCCTTCTGTCATGTTTGTTCCTTCTGTCATGTTTGTTCCTTCTGTCATGTTTGTTCCTTCTGTCATGTTTGTTCCTGCTGTCATGTTTGTTCCTGCTGTCATGTTTGTTCCTGCTGTCATGTTTGTTCCTGCTGTCGTGTTTGTTCCTGCCGTCGTGTTTGTTCCTGCCGTCGTGTTTGTTCCTGCTGTCACGTTTGTTCCTGCTGTCATGTTTGTTCCTGCTGTCATGTTTGTTCCTGCTGTCATGTTTATTCCTGCTGTCATGTTTGATTCTGCTGTCATGTTTGTTATGTTCTTGCTGTCATGTTTGTTCCTGCTGTCATGTTTGTTCCTGCTGTCATGTTTGTTCCTGCTGTCATGTTTGTTCCTGCTGTCATGTTTGTTCCTGCTGTCATGTTTGTTCCTGCTGTCATGTTTGTTCCTGCTGTCATGTTTGTTCCTGCTGTCATGTTTGTTCCTGCTGTCATGTTTGTTCCTGCTGTCATGTTTGTTCCTGCTGTCATGTTTGTTCCTGCTGTCATGTTTGTTCCTGCTGTCATGTTTGTTCCTGCTGTCATGTTTGTTACTGCTGTCATGTTTGTTCCTGCTGTCATGTTCTTGCTATCATGTTACTGCTGTCATGTTTGTTACTGCTGTCATGTTTGTTCCTGCTGTCATGTTTGTTCCTGCTGTCATGTTTGTTACTGCTGTCATGTTTGTTCCTGCTGTCATGTTTGTTCCTGCTGTCATGCTTGTTCCTGCTGTCATGCTTGTTCCTGCTGTCATGTTTGTTCCTGCTGTCATGTTTGTTCCTGCTGTCATGTTTGTTACTGCTGTCATGTTTGTTCCTGCTGTCATGTTCTTGCTATCATGTTACTGCTGTCATGTTTGTTACTGCTGTCATGTTTGTTCCTGCTGTCATGTTTGTTCCTGCTGTCATGTTTGTTCCTGCTGTCATGTTTGTTCCTGCTGTCATGTTTGTTCCTGCTGTCATGTTTGTTCCTGCTGTCATGCTTGTTCCTGCTGTCATGCTTGTTCCTGCTGTCATGTTTGTTCCTGCTGTCATGTTTGTTCCTGCTGTCATGTTTGTTCCTGCTGTCATGTTTGTTCCTGCTGTCATGTTTGTTCCTGCTGTCATGTTTGTTCCTGCTGTCATGTTTGTTACTGCTGTCATGTTTGTTCCTGCTGTCATGTTTGTTCCTGCTGTCATGCATGTTCCTGTTGTCATGTTTGTTCTTGCTATCATGTTTGTTCCTGCTGTCATGTTTGTTCCTGCTGTCATGTTTGTCATGTTCCTGCTGTCATGTTTGTTCTTGCTGTCATGTTTGTTCTTGCTGTCATGTTTGTTCCTGCTGTCATGTTTGTTCCTGCTGTCATGTTTGTTCCTGCTGTCATGTTTGTTCCTGCTATCATGTTTGTTTCTGCTGTCATGTTTGTTCCTGCTGTCATGTTTGTTCCTGCTATAATGTTTGTTTCTGCTGTCATGTTTGTTCCTGCTGTCATGTTTGTTCCCGCTGTCATGTTTGTTCCTGCTGTCATGTTTGTTCCTATCATGTTTGTTCTTGCTGTCATGTTTGTTCCTGCTGTCATGTTTGTTCCTGCTGTCATGTTTGTTCCTGCTGTCATGTTTGTTCCTGCTGTCATGTTTGTTCCTGCTGTCATGTTTGTTCCTGCTGTCATGTTTGTTTTTGCTGTCATGTTTGTTCCTGCTGTCATGTTTATGTTCCTGCTGTCATGTTTGTTCCTATCATGTTTGTTCCTATCATGTTTGTTCCTATCATGTTTGTTCCTGCTATCATGTTTGTTCCTGCTGTCATGTTTGTTCCTGCTGTCATGTTTGTTCCTGCTGTCATGTTTGTTCCTGCTGTCATGTTTGTTCCTGCTGTCATGTTTGTTCCTGCTGTCATGTTTGTTCCTGCTGTCATGTTTGTTCTTGCTATCATGTTTGTTCCTGCTGTCATGTTTGTTCCTGCTGTCATGTTTGTCATGTTCTTGCTGTCATGTTTGTTCTTGCTGTCATGTTTGCTCCTGCTGTCATGTTTGTTCCTGCTGTCATGTTTGTTCCTGCTGTCATATTTGTTCCTGCTATAAAGTTTGTTCCTGCTGTCATGTTTGTTCCTGCTATAATGTTTGTTCCTGCTATCATGTTTGTTTCTGCTGTCATGTTTGTTCCTGCTGTCATGTTTGTTCCCGCTGTCATGTTTGTTCCAGCTGTCATGTTTGTTCTTGCTGTCATGTTTGTTCTTGCTGTCATGTTTGTTCCTGCTGTCATGTTTGTTCCTGCTGTCATGTTTGTTCCTGCTGTCATGTTTGTTCCTGCTGTCATGTTTGTTCCTGCTGTCATGTTTGTTCTTGCTGTCATGTTTATGTTCCTGCTGTCATGTTTGTTCCTATCATGTTTGTTCCTGCTATCATGTTTGTTCCTGCTATCATGTTTGTTCCTGCTGTCATATTTGTTCCTGCTGTCATGTTTGTTCCTGCTGTCATGTTTGTTCCTGCTGTCATGTTTATGTTCCTGCTGTCATGTTTGTTCCTGCTGTCATGTTTGTTATGTTCCTGCTGTCATGTTTGTTCCTGCTGTCATGTTTGTTACTGCTGTCATGTTTGTTACTGCTGTCATGTTTGTTACTGCTGTCATGTTTGTTATGTTCCTGCTGTCATGTTTGTTCCTGCTGTCATGTTTGTTCCTGCTGTCATGTTTGTTCCTGCTGTCATGTTTGTTACTGCTGTCATGTTTGTTCCTGCTGTCATGTTCCTGCTGTCATGTTTGTTCCTGCTGTCATGTTTGTTCCTGCTATCATGTTCCTGCTGTCATGTTTGTTCCTGCTGTCATGTTTATTCCTGCTGTCATGTTTGTTCCTGCTGTCATGTTTGTTCCTGCTGTCATGTTTGTTCCTGCTGTCATGTTTGTTCCTTCTGTCATGTTTGTTCCTTCTGTCATGTTTGTTCCTTCTGTCATGTTTGTTCCTTCTGTCATGTTTGTTCCTTCTGTCATGTTTGTTCCTTCTGTCATGTTTGTTCCTGCTGTCATGTTTGTTCCTGCTGTCATGTTTGTTCCTGCTGTCATGTTTGTTCCTGCTGTCGTGTTTGTTCCTGCTGTCGTGTTTGTTCCTGCCGTCGTGTTTGTTCCTGCTGTCACGTTTGTTCCTGCTGTCATGTTTGTTCCTGCTGTCATGTTTGTTCCTGCTGTCATGTTTATTCCTGCTGTCATGTTTGTTATGTTCTTGCTGTCATGTTTGTTCCTGCTGTCATGTTTGTTCCTGCTGTCATGTTTGTTCCTGCTGTCATGTTTGTTCCTGCTGTCATGTTTGTTCCTGCTGTCATGTTTGTTCCTGCTGTCATGTTTGTTCCTGCTGTCATGTTTGTTCCTGCTGTCATGTTTGTTCCTGCTGTCATGTTTGTTACTGCTGTCATGTTTGTTCCTGCTGTCATGTTCTTGCTATCATGTTACTGCTGTCATGTTTGTTACTGCTGTCATGTTTGTTCCTGCTGTCATGTTTGTTCCTGCTGTCATGTTTGTTACTGCTGTCATGTTTGTTACTGCTGTCATGTTTGTTACTGCTGTCATGTTTGTTCCTGCTGTCATGTTTGTTCCTGCTGTCATGTTTGTTCCTGCTGTTGTGTTTGTTCCTGCTGTCGTGTTTGTTCCTGCTGTCGTGTTTGTTCCTGCTGTCGTGTTTGTTCCTGCTGTCGTGTTTGTTCCCCCATCATGTTTGTCCCTGCTATCATCTCTCTTCATCTTGCCTATCATCGATCTCAGGTCGTCGAGCTCTTCAACAGTTAATAATACAGTGTACAACCCCGGGAGAGGCGAGTTCGTAAAGTCAGCCTCAGCCACGAGAGACAACTCAGTATTTACCACGGCTTTTCATAATTACGTACAGTTTGGAAAAAATCTAATTATTTATTCTCGTGGTAACAAGTAAGAGACTCGCAGCCTTTAAAATAACCTTCCACACCTGAGCAACTCCTCTCTCTATACCTTTCTTCTCCCCAAGGCAGAGTTCTTTCTTCTCCCCAAGCCAGAGTTCTTTCTTCTCCCCAAGCCAGAGTTCATCAGTTGAATACATAATGCTTTGTGTCTCAGCACCAGGTGCTTATCTCTCCCTAACCTAGCTTACTTTCTACGATGATCTCCATCCTGTGTCAGCCCCATACTGGGAGACTAATTCCCTCTTAAGTCCATGCTAGAAAAAGCTTTAAGCTTTTCCCTGGACGAATGACAGTGGGAGGAAGCATTATTTCCAGTCAGATTAAGTGGACTGAGCATACGTACCTTTGTGGCCTCTTAGATAGCCTTGCCATTCTTCTTATTCTCCTTTCACAGTTGGTGAAGAAAATTCTACCAGAACATACATACAATAGAACAGGAGTGGATGACCCCAATTACTCCAGTGGCATCAGCACATGGGACACCCTATCAAGCAAAGACAATCAGACCAGCTGAAACTTTAGCTGATAAGCAATCCAACTGAGGACAGCCCTTTCATGGACAAGACTGCTACAGCTCTGCTAATGAGAAAGCTCTTTCAGCGGCGACGGTTCATCACTCGGGTGACTTTCTTCTAAAAGTTTCCATCTCTGGGACTGGCATATCTCTTGACCCAAAGACCCGTCATATTGCAGTGGCTCTCCGCCTTTCTGCCTCTATTCACACCGAGTGTAAGTATATTAGTGGTAAAGCAATAACCGGCAAGTACGATCTGAATGGTCTGAGCTGTTCAACTTTCAAAGATAGTTACGTTACACACGGTAAAGTCAACGATATCATCAAGAGAAGCCTTGCTGCATCCCTGTGCCCAGCCATCGAGGTTTACCTCTCAGCTCCAGGGATGTGCCTGTCTAGTGCCCTAATGGAATCACCTTATATCCTCGGAAGAATGAAAGACCGCAGGTGTGGGACTATACTCGTGCAAGAGGCAACACGTGTTGTATAAGAGGCAACACGTGTTGTATAAGAGGCAACACGTGTTGTATAAGAGGCAACACGTGTTGTATAAGAGGCAACACGTGTTGTATAAGAGGCAACACGTGTTGTATAAGAGGCAACACGTGTTGTATAAGAGGCAACACGTGTTGTATAAGAGGCAACACGTGTTGTATAAGAGGCAACACGTGTTGTATAAGAGGCAACACGTGTTGTATAAGAGGCAACACGTGTTGTATAAGAGGCAACACGTGTTGTATAAGAGGCAACACGTGTTGTATAAGAGGCAACACGTGTTGTATAAGAGGCAACACGTGCTGTATAAGAGGCAACACGTGCTGTATAAGAGGCAACACGTGCTGTATAAGAGGCAACACGTGCTGTATAAGAGGCAACACGTGCTGTATAAGAGGCAACATTTGAAGACGTTGTATAAGAGGCAACACCTGGAGACTATGAGAGTCATCAACAAGTTTGTGTAGAGTCTGGCGGCAAACTTCAAACTTTCCTTGGCTCTGGTCACGAAGGCTGACTGGAGGCTGACAAGCAACCAGCACTCACTCAGACAACCACGATGCAACCACAGATTAACAGGACGCATCCATAGAACGACTGGAAACACCCACAGGATAATAGGAAGCAGCCACAGGAAGCACCAACAGACCCACCAGGACACACCCACAGACCCACCAGGACACACCCACAGACCCACCAGGACACACCCACAGACCCACCAGGACACACCCACAGACCCACTAGGACACACCCACAGACCCACCAGGACACACCCACGGATCAGCAGAACACACAAAGACGCAAGAACAAGCCACCAGCACGCATGAATAATCCACCAGGACGCATGAACAAGCCACCAGGACGCACAGACATGATACCAGGTCTCTCACAGGAAGCACCCACAGATCAACAGAAAGCACCCACAGACCCACCAGGACACACCCACAGACCCACCAGGACACACCCACAGATCCACCAGGACACACCCACGGATCAGCAGAACACACAAAGACGCAAGAACAAGCCACCAGGACGCATGAATAATCCACCAGGACGCATGAACAAGCCACCAGGACGCATGAACAAGCCACCAGGACGCACAGACAGGATACCAAGTCTCTCACAGTCACCCAGAAAGAAATTACTACTAAAACACAATTCCATCGGTCATGACACACTTTTTATAACTCGATCTTCTTATAAAAGACTCGGAATTAAAAAAAAAACGCTCATTAAAAGTTTTTTGAAGAACTTGTTTTTTCTATCTTAGGTACTCGTCGCAAGTCAATTATTTGATAAAATATACATGTGTAGAGCCTATCTTTAACTAAATTTAATACATTAAACATTTTGGAGAATTTTAGCAAAGAATATCCTTACGTAATTATACATATTGGTTCTGTTTTAAGAACTAAATTAACCTGAGTAGCAGCGCCTGGAACAACAGTTCCAGGCGCTGCTACTTACGTGACTCCAGCCTGACACATTAACCTCAAACCTTAACTGTGTATATGAGAGCTATACTCCAGCTCCACGGAGACCTATTTACACCTCGAGTTAAAGCTCCTAGATACATGTGCAAGATCTAAGCCTCTTGACTGTGTAGAGTTAGTGTCTGGACTACTTTTTGCTGTTACGCTGCAGCTGAAGGATTGCCAAGAGACTGGGGATGAGATGAACATTTCTTTGTCAGTGAAAAAAGTTCGTCACTGAACTGTGTACAACAGAAATAAGTCAGTGTTTAACTTTATTGGTTTATTCCCAATAAAGTTCATTAGTTATGTGTAAAAAACTAAACTTGTGCTCTAAATATATTGATGGCATTTAGTACCTATAAGATGACGATTTGTGTATTAAACCTGTACAAAAGCTTGGCTCTCGCCAAAGACAGTAACACTGGAAAGGAAGAGTTGTGAAATATAGTGATTAATACCGTCGGATTTAGATTTTCAGTCACATTCGCACATTCTCCCGTTTTTCCGGATCTTCGATCTTCAGTGTTCAGTTGTCAGTCTCCCTGACACTTATTCAGTTCTCTAGTGCTTTGATAGTATCGTTCTTAACGTCTCTCGTTCCCCTTGACCATTTTTTATATCTGGTGTTTTTTTTTCTGGTGATTATTTTAAATGCTGTACAATACCGACAAGTCTGAGTTATAAATACATGCAACACAAAATATCTTAATGTAACTTTTCAAAGGCTTTGTAAGTTTCACCAATCGAACGCAGAGACGATTTTTATTCCTAGAGACAATAGGAAAAGTAGAGAGATTGATTATCTTCCGTCTAAGCTGAGGGACTAATTACCTCAAGTTTCCCTCTCCACTTCGTCGTTTTTCTCCATTACTGAAAAAAACTGTTTTCGACTGATGAAGCATGTAGCGTCAGCGAAGATGCTTAGTGTTGCTCATGTGTTTAACTCGTTGGACCACTGCTCGTTAACTAATTCGTTAACTCTCGTTTGGGCTAGCATAAATGAACGAAGAAATGGTTAAAGGAACAAAAGATACAAAAATAAGGTAAACAAGGGATATCGAGTAAGGGAAGAATGAAGAAAAAAATTGAAGAAAATAATAATGTGAAATACGGGAAGAAAGAAAAGAATTAAGGAAAAAAGGAAGGATCAAAAGAAGAAAGACAGGAGGAAGGAAAGCAAGAAGAAATATAAGAAAGTTGGAATGAGTGAAAGAAATAAAGTACGAGTCTGTAGCTACCTGGTGCTCTTCTTTAAGAACTCGTGAAGGCCTCTCACTACGGCCAGGGTTAATGCTGATTGCATTTTGAGCGGGAGGGCGGTGGCGTCAGCGGCAGAGGAGGTGGCAGCGATGACAGCGACAGCAATAGCAGGCGTCGACGCACCATGGGGCTGGTGGCGTCGCAGGTGACGACAATGGCCGTGGCGGCAGCGGCCATGACCGCGGCTTAGATAGCAACGGCCATCGCTAACGGTGATGCTGGCGGTGAAAGCGTTGGCGGCAGAGGCAATGGCTTCGTTGGTGGCGGCAGTAGCAGGGAGGTGGCAATAGTAGGAAGGGAGTAACAGCAGGGAGGTGGCAATAGTAGGGAGGGAGTAACAGCAGGGAGGTGGCAACAGCAGGGACGTGGCAACGGCAGCTTGGGGTGGAGGTGGGGAGAGTGGAAAGGGGTAACAGAGGCAGTGTTATTTGCCTTGGTGTCACGCCCGCGATATATGCCGTCGTCATTGGGAATCCAAGGACTCGTTTAAGGCCCGTAGCAGACGCTCCGCAGATCCTTGTCTATAACAGTAAAGAATGGTGGAGTGGCGGGGCTTACCTGAAGCTGGGGGATGAGGAGATAGGGGTAAATAAGTAAAAGGGGTGTGATGGGGTTACAGCCGGGGAAGATGCGTGCAAGACAGATATGAACCGGAATAGTAGTTGTGGAATATTTGTTGGGGCTCTGATACTAATCGAGTTACCGTAGTTGGAGGTCGAAATGTATAAAAACTTTTATTCTGTGGTTTTTGCCACCATGAGTCTTCCTACCTTTCATTGACAAGTGCTCATTTCCCCGTCTTATGGTAGGCCATGGAAAGGAAAGTTTATGTATGGGAAGATTAATTGTGGATGCTCTCGAAATCGTAATGACATTTCAGGGAACGGGTGGGGCTTCAACCCGACAAGTAAGTTCTGAAACTCACAGGACAATGCGTTAACCACTCGGCCAGTTGGCTCTAAAAGGAGTCATCCAACTTGGTATATTTCTATACACTATAAGGAGGTTACCATTGGCCCCAAGGAAAATTTAATGAATACTTGCCGATGAGGGTAGGATCCCACATTAACACAGAGTAGAAGTTGTCTACATATTTTGACAAACAACTGAGGTTATCGTCAGCAGATACTGTAAGATGCAGCGTGGATGACCTGATGAATCAGTGATATTTTATCAGATTCTCCTCTCTGCTGAATTAGCTGAGGGCAACTCCACACACGCGATTACTTATGAATCTGAGTGGTGGTTAGCAACAATTTATTAGTATTTTTAAAAAGTCGGCTGTGTCCACCAAGGTAGGGTTACCTCCCAAAATAAAGGAAGCACATTCACTCTCCTATATTCGACAGTTGTCTTAAAAGAAGAACGCACACATCAGCATTCAAATTAATCTGCAAAGAGCACAATCCCCAACCTCTTCTACAGAGTGTAGGCCCTATACTTCCCGCCTCCAGGACTCCAGTTCCCCCACCTCTTCTTCAGATTGGAAGCCTTATAGCTCCCGCCTCCAGGACTCCAGTTCCGTTAACCGCTTTTCCATGTAGACGTGAAATGATTTTGTTGTCAATAGGTACTCTTCACGCAGGCTATAGAATTAACTATTACTGCATAATTTGCAAAACATTTATATTAATTTACTTAAAACCATTTGTAAAATATATAATGTGTCTTCCACCAAGACTAAAGTGTCTTCCACCAAGACTAAAGTGTCTTCCACCAAGATTAATGTGTCTTCCACCAAGACTGTTATCTCCAGGAATGTAATTCATCGTTGTATTCAACAGAAACAACCTTCAGTGCAGTCGGAACTTTGTCAGTGAAGACTAAGTGATGCACCAGAGTTTTTCTCATAACATGTCAATACTGAATATAATTTATTATATGATAGATGCGATATGTAGTATTTTCAGCTATTTTTTTCTCATCATATGATACTGGCAAAAACATAAGAGAACTTCCATTATTTGTTCTTTCCATGCATTTTGTTCCCATGAGTAACTTTTTATTTGGTCAGTGTTTCTCTGTAACCTCGTGGCCGTTGTCAAAACTTTGTTCCTGACGTCACAGTGGTAAAAGAACAGAGTAAATTAGTAATAAAATAAATAATTACATTGCATAAATATTGTTTGAGAGCTTCAGTGGTCCCAGCAACATGAAGTTTGTTTGTCGAGTAAAGGCACTTGTGGAAAAGTTAAGGTCAGAGTTTACACCTCGAGGAGCAGACTGTTCAAGGCTTCCATGAATATTGAATAAACTCGATGTATTTATAACCATAATTTTTAAAAGGGTGGGCCGGTATGCCAGTGGAAGGCCCAGGTCAGATGACCAAAAGCTCCAGCTGCTGGTCATCATATGACCAAAACCCACATTAGAAAACACACGTCCTGGGTCCTGACAAACCTTACCTAACCTAACCTAGTTATATTTCGGTAGCTGAACGATCAAAGGATGGTGTACCTGTATTGCGTAATTTCAGGGAATATAAACACTGGTAGCAGATTATATTAACACACGGTTTCACCCAAATCTGGGCACTATCGGGTACACAAGAACGAATAAAATACACCGCTTTACAAGGCAAAGAAACACGATGAGGTCAGTCTCGAAGAAAAGCGCAACACACATAAGGTCATTGCAAGAGTAGGTCACACATGAAGTCATAATATGTGAGCAATAGGTACAGCCAACATATGCATACCTCTTTTACTCAGTGGTATTTGGTGAAGTGGATCATTCATGCTTCCAAAATTCTGCGTCTGGCTCTGTCATTCTTGCTGTGCCTTTCCCCAGTTCATGACGCGAGAATGATGATGGCAGTCTGCCCAGTGGGAAGGACCAGTTAGTTGTCTATCAGTACTGGAAATTTCTCTGGGTGTGCTCTGTCATCACCATCGACCCGATTCTCCGAAAAGCCACCACGTATGTAGCAGTTCTTACTATCAAAACTATCAAACAGATCACCAGAATCCCTAAACCCAGAACTATTTGCACTACAAGCGTATACAGCAAACCTTGTGATGACTGCGATAAATTCTGTTAGGGAAACCGGCAAAGACCTTTAGGCACGCCATCAGGAATATAATTATGGCTGCAGGAGAGTCAAAACTAACAATACTTGCGTGAAATATCTCAACGATTCATCGGACTGGGTTAGTCATTTCAACGCTGATAACTTCATAGATCAACTTCTAGGCGGATTCAGACATAATGTTCTAGTGTATTTTAGTTTATTCTTCTCTCTGGGATAAGAGAATGCTTCTTCAGTTTTGCTTTAAATTTTTAATTAAAGCTAAAATTTCATAGTAGATTTAAATTAGTTTTGGGCTGTTAATGTCCAAATTTATTATTTCTATTGAAGGAATTTGTATTAAAATTTCCATGTGTTGTGCTTCAAATCTCTATTAGTGCACTTTTCCTGTCAGCTGCATTGAGGTAGAGGAGGCTCGGGCTAGGCACTGCCGGGATACTTTTCTCGGATCGTACAGCGACGACAATACATTATTGTACTTAACAAATAACCCATAAAAATTTTTCGAGTGTCTGAAATACTAACGTAAATGAACAAGCATCCATCAGTGAATTAATGAAATGTATAATTAAATTATCTCTACAGAACAGTAGATCTGGAGATATAAATTAAAAAAAACTGTGATTAATGAATAACTCATAAGTTTAGTATTAAATAACAGTACGTCTGCTGACGTCCAAATGGCAGATGTGAGCTCATGTTCACCAATGCCTTTTTGCCCTTTGCAGATTTCCTTTAAAGAGGTAAATTGTTTTATCACACTAATACATCTGACCTTTGCAGATACTAGTTAACAGACTTAATAATTCAAGTGCTCAATAAGCCTTATCTCATTTTTTTTATCTCTGGATACAGTAACTGACAGAGACCACTTGTAACCACCTCCTGAATAATACAGTGACCTTAGTAACCTGTGTTGATAAGTTCAGCTGTCTCCCTCTTTATTCCAGATATGAATTTTAAACCACTTCTTATTTTCACGCAATATCATTAATAAAAATCGTAATTGGATTCATGGAGGCTTTATCCTCTTCCCGTCATCGACGAGGTCTACTAAAAATATAATTTTTTTTTTTTTGCTTTCAGAGATAAAGGCCAGTTGATTTTATTCATTTCACTGTTTCTACATTCATGGATATCTACTTTGTCCGTCTTTCTAAGTCTCCGTCTTGCCCTCCCATTGTAAATTATCATTCAGGGAATTCTCGCCATCTCTCACCACGACTCCTTCAACCACCAAAACAAAAGATATACTATTTTTTTTTTAAATAATAGTAAATTTGCCTATCGGGAAAGAAACTGAAGAGTGATGATCGTCCGTTCTTAGTTCCCTCTTTTTCCCGACAAGATGGAAGAGAGTGAGAAGGAAGAGAATATGTTCTCTCTTACTCTTCTTAGTTAAGCAATGGAGGTTTAACAAGGTGTTTCGCCAGCTATTCCCAGTCATTAAATTATTACGCTTCGATAGTCTCTTTAAGAGAGAGAGTTAAGCAATTTCCATTGCACTCTAGTTGGTGGGCGTTCCTCCTATAAAGAAGTATCACTCGGCTCATCAAGAAGACGAGAGGGGAGGAGGAAGAAAAGGAGATGGGGAGAGCAAGAGGAAGAGCAATACACTTTACGAACTGCATGTCGATCAGGCAGAATTAACCCTGCTTACATTCCGTCCCATTAGCCGCAGTTTAACACGCTTTATATGCATCCTTGAACTTGCTGTTGCTGCTGCTGGTGTTGCTGCTGCTGGTGTTGCTGCTGCTGGTGCTGGTGTTGCTGCTGCTGCTGGTGGTGTTGCTGCTGCTGGTGTTGCTGCTGCTGGTGTTGCTGTTGCTGGTGTTGATGTTGCTGGTGTTGCTGGTGCTGGTGTTGCTGGTGCTGGTGTTGCTGCTGCTGGTGTTGCTGCTGCTGGTGTTGCTGCTGCTGGTGTTGCTGCTGCTGGTGTTGCTGCTGCTGGTGTTGCTGCTGCTGGTGTTGCTGCTGCTGGGGTTGCTGCTGGTGGTGTTGCTGCTGCTGGTGTTGCTGCTGCTGGTGTTGTTGCTGCTGGTGTTGCTGCTGGTGGTGCTGCTGGTGGTGGTGCTGCTGGTGGTGGTGCTGCTGGTGGTGTTGCTGCTGGTGGTGGTGCTGCTGCTGGTGGTACTGCTGCTGGTGGTGGTGGTACATTTAGTGCCAGACTCTCTCAGCCTTGTCTCACACACTGTCTTCCAGTGTAGTTCCGATGGTTATTCTTCATCAGTCTCATTCTCACATTCACATCTGGACATAATGTCGGACCATCGTATGTTCCAACATGAAAAAGAATAACTTTTGTGGCACAGTCAGATTCTAAATAACGTTTATTAGTTTTTTTTTCAGAATCTTTAAAACTATAGAGTATTATTTTACACATTCGTGCAATTATAGTCCCTAAAATTATATAAATGCGAACTAGACAATTATTTGAACTGTCACTTTGCCCTAGTTCTCGAACATGATTTGCCGAATAGGTAAAACTTATGATTTTAGCTTAAATTGCAACGCTCTTCTTGCCGAATAAGGCAAGCGAAAATTTGAGTATGCAATAATTTCGCAAAAATCATTCTGAACCTAACGAAAAAATATATTTCATTGTGTTTATTATTAAATTATTGTAGACTTGTATAAAATATATTGAGTTGCAATAGGTTACATTATATTGCGCTTGTTATAATAAGGTTAGGTAAGTTTTTTATTAACCTATCATCTAGAGTTCTGCTAGTCTGTCCTATGTTTGGACTGTCGAAGGCTGGGAAGCATTTCAGGAAGTAGGTGAGTTTTGGGAGGGTCAGGCATCTGGTGAGAACAGATAAGACGCTTGTGTCTGTGTCTTTCATCCTACCTTCCATCATCTTAAGGTTCAAGATTTTTTCTAGAATCAGATGAATTGCACTGTACCCGAGAGGAGCACCAAGGAGAATACCGTTGGCTGGATCAATGGCTTGTGTTGTTTCCTGTGTATGTGAATGACATGATGGAAAGGATAGTCAGGTGTTCCAGTTAGCAGGAAACTTGAACCTAATACGGAGAATGCAAGATGACGAGGATCGGAAGAGACTACACAGTGATCTGGACAGGCCGTAAGCCTGGTCCAACAAATGTCTCTGGGAGTTTAATCCTACTAAGTGCAAAGTCATAAAGCTTGGGGAAGGACAAAGAAGATCGCAGGCGGAGTATAAGCTTGAGGGTCAATATCTGCAAAAATCACTCAAGGAAAAGGATTGTGGGGTGAGTATCACACCGAGCACATCCCTTGAGGCACACATCAACCAAATAACTGCTGCAGCATATGGACGCGTGGCAAACCTGAGAATACGTTTCGACATCTATGTAAAAAGCCATTCACGACACTTTATACCATCTACGTCAGGCCCATATGTTAGTATGCAACACCATTAGGGTGCCCACACCTGATCAAGCACATCACGAAATTAGAAAACGTACAAAAGTTTGCAACAATACTAGTCCCAGAGCTAAGGGGTATGTCCTATGAGGAGAGAGTAAAAAAAAAAAACTCAACCTGATGACACTGGAGGACAGGAAGGATGAGGGGGAGACATTAACTTGTACAATACTGAGAGCAATTGAAGAGGTGAACAGGGACAGAATGTTTCAGAAATGGGATAAAGGAACAAGAGGACAAAACTTAAAATTGAAAACTCAGATGAGTCATGGGGATGTTAGGAAATATTTCTTCAGCCTTAGACTTGTCTGGAAGTGGAACAGTCTGGAAAGTGAAGTAGCAGAGACAGGATCCATACATAACTTTAAGAAAGGAACTGATAAGGCTCTTGAAGTAGGGAGAAAGTGGCCCTAGTAGCGACCAGCGAAGACGCAGGACCAGGAGCTGTGACTCGACCCTTGCAACCATATATGAATACATATACGTGAGTACATACACACAGACGGGAGAGCACGCGCGCGCGCGCACACGCGCGCACACACACACACACACACACACACACACACACACACACACACACACACACACACACACACACACACACACACACACACACTCCACAACAAGTGACTGCAAATTACATTGGTGAGGGTGTAGGTGCTGAGGAGAGGCTGGAAGTCTGGTAGTCACCATAGCAACCCCTCCCACCATGCCCCTCTAGTCATGGTTGGCATCTGCCCCTTACACGTGACTCGACGCTTTTTAACATGTTTTGCTGGTGTAATAAACAAGTAAATAAGTACGTAGGAAGGTATTTATGGTTTCGGTGCACAGCATACAATTTGTTTTATAATAATTTTGAGGGCACTTAGATGTTATGGGCGCATATATAGAAACAAAATATCCATTGGGTTCTTAACTCAAGAAAATGGTGCCACTTTGTCATTCCTTTGATAGAACCTGATTACCTCCCATTTCCTAGACACCTACAGGTTGAGCACATACCCAGGAAGATAATTAGGTATAAAGAGATATGGGAAGATATGTGTCTGGTTTTTTCCTACCACCTTCTCTTCCATACTATTTTGCTCATAATTCGATAACGCTTCGTTTAATCCGCTTCAAATTTCCAACACCAGCGTACGGTCAAAAGGGCCAAATTTACTGACATATCAGAATATTCACGTACCCTATGACCCAAGTTACTGAACCTATTCCTAGCATCCTGGAATGGCTCGGATAATTTCCAAAAACCTGGAGCATCATACGCTAACAGAAGGTGCAAAAAAATGCGTCTAAATAGGGAAGTGAAATTCATATATGTAGGTGTGGATTGACGATTTTGTGTGTAAAATAATGTATATGGTTTACAGTCGTTAAATTATGTTAAAATCATTTTACATTGCCTCTTAACGGTTTTAATATATAATATCTGGTGAATTTTTGGGGCAGGGCAAAAACATTTTAAGTTTTATTTGCTTGTTGGCAAATTTGCTGATATATTAAAATACTAAAGAAAACTTGGAATAGTTGTAATCAGTGTTAGAGCTGGAGAATGACTTATCGGATCGAATTCAATTTTTTATCAATAGTGCTGTTTTTTGAACACAAGGCTGACACTGCCAGTGGTTTCGTTAGTCACAATCTGTCTATTTTATTGATTAAAGAGAAATTTATCATATATTCAGTAACTAAGGAATGGTTCTTATGACTGGCTTGAAGATATTTTTGACAATAAATTCTTTAAAATGGTGATAACTAATGAGTTTAGTCTGAATAGGAGCACATATGAAATTTTACAGAAATAATTAAAATCTTGGAATCGTTGGCAATAGGTCAGTTACTCTAGAACGGTTTATCTGATCGGCTTCAAACTTTTTTGTATAATTTTTTGAGTCGAGTATCGATAATTTCAAGGAAGAAAAATAATTATGAAACGTTATAGGTTTAAATAAGACAATTCCATATTTAAAAGTGTATTACCACAAAAATAAACTGCTAGAGAGTTATTCTCAAGACTGACAGATCGGCTGTCAGTTGGTAGTTTAGTCATAGCAATGGATTTCTTAGGTCAACAACCTTCCATAGGGAGACGCGTCCGTACATCAGTGGGGCGAACACTGTCCCCAGTGGGTAGAGGGGGCATAACTCTACCCAAAACAGTTTAGTAGTTAGTTTTGATAACACTAATAATAAATAACCAAAACTTATGTTGATGTGATAGTGATAATATAAAGATTATGTTGATATATAAGCAGAAAAGTGGTACCACACGAAATTGCTGTACAGAAAGTGTTAGTTGATAAAGAAATGTCGTGTGGATAAATGGGTCAGTGTGTGTGCTTGCGCGTGTGCGGGTGTGCGCGTATATGACCTAATTAATGCTTGCATAAATAACTCATTACGATTGTGACAAGATATAAGTATGTAAATAGCTCATTACCATTGTAACTTGTTCAGCTATGAAAACAATGCGGTCGAGTCCCTGGACCCATTATGTACCTCTGTAATCCTTTAACCACCAACAACAGGATGGTTATAGGGTACATAATAAACATGTTAAACTAATTGATAAATTATACACATGTACAACACTTGTGTATCTTAATAACAATAATATCCTTAATACTACAGGTACATGTACAAGGTATACAGACCATAGCTGATATCAGTGACATATTATTATATGGAAAAAACCCTAATTACGCACAGCATTTCGGGCAAAGTAGGTCAGTTTTGTCCCAGGATGCGACCCACACCAGTCCACTAACACCTAGATACACATTTCGAACTGATGGGTGAACATGGACAGCAGGTGTCTTATGGAAACACGTTCTAATGTTTTCCAGCCGTACCGGAGATTCGAACTCCGGACCACAGTGTGTGAGCTGAGTGCATAGACAACCGGTGTAAGAAAACACGCCCAATGTTTCCAGCCTCGCCGGGAATCGAACCTGGATCCTCGCCATGTGAAGCGAGAGCTTTAGCCAACAGCCACCAGGCTTCATCAGTCCAATACAAAGAAAAATGGTGAAGATCAGGGGTAGTTTGAGGTAATCAGTCCCTCAACCTGGAGTCGGTGTTCAGTCCATCAGTCTTGATAAAAGTGAAGCATATTAGCTGAAATGAGGTGAAGCAGTTACTTATATTAATACTACAAGTGCTATTTTACTCTTGATCCTAATATTACTATCACCTAAAACTTACTGCTATTGTTTCCATTATTATTACTGCTGAAAAAAATAGTTACTATTGTTGATCATGTTACTTTTACTGACGTTACTATTGCTAATACAATTACTACTGCTCCACGATTCTTTTTATTGCAGATGTTGTTACTGTTACAACTACTGTTGAAATTACTACTAGTGCTATTAATTATCATGCTCTTGCTTCTACCGCAGTTAGTACAACTATTTCTAGCTATGGCGGCCACGGTGTAAGTTATAATTTATTCGGCGGTCATCAAAGAACCACTTCTTGCATTCCCTCTGTACCGGACAAACTGGCAGGTCGGCGTTGTAACTAGGAGGACCCCTAGTCACGCTGACTAGCTGTCAGGTTTATACGTCAACCAGTTAAGTGAGAATTCGACTCCAACCAAAGGGATATTGTACTGCATTTACTACCCAGGTTGAAGTTTGATTTCATTCTTTAATACCTCCCCTCCTTTCCTAAATAAATGCTACCTCCCCTTCCATCAACACCTCACCTCTTTCCCTCATTACCCTCCCTCAACACCTCGCCTCTTTCCCTTATTATCTCTCCTCATTACCTCCACTCTCTTCACTACCTCCCCTCTCTTCACTACCTCCCCTCTCTTCACTACCTCCCCTCTCTTTACTACCTCTCCTCCCCTCACCACCTGTCCTCTCCTACACAGACAAAAGCAGACTCAGGAACCACCAGCAGGAACTTGGTTGAACAAGTTGGTTGTCCTGCGTGACAGCTCTCAAAACTTCTATGTTAACTCTCTCCATCAACTCTCAATAACTCGCCTTGTGTTCTCTAATTTTCAATAACACTAACTTTACCTCATATAATTCTTAGAATTATGCTCCGACAGCTTTTAATTAAAGCTCTTGCATCATTTTGTGTGCGCGTGCGCGTACTCGTGAATTATCTGTATGGGTCGAGTCCCAGCTCCTGGCCTTGCATTTACACTGCTACTGCTTCCACAGAATCTTGGCTGCATTAACCCTATGATACCTAATCTTCAAGCTGCGTATGGATTCTGCCACTACCATTTCGCTGTCTAGGCAGCACCATTTCTTGTTCACTCTAAGGCAAAGTATTTCCTAATATTCCTGTGATTCATCTGTGTTTTTAACTTCCAGCTGTGATATAGCGCACCTGAGTTCATAAATTTTCCAGTCTTGTGCTTGCTGAAGCAGTTATTTGGTTGGTGTGCCTCAGGCGAAATGCTCGTAAGTACAATCCTGGAGTGGTCTTTCCTGGAGTGTAGTATGCACAGAGTACCTTACAATATATTAGGCTTTCATCACGCATCCACTTCTTGCATCTCTTCTGTATCAGCAAAAGTGGCAGTTAAATCACAGCAGCTGCAGAGGCCACATCTACGCTGTCTCACTGTCAGATCAACCAGTTAGGTGAGAGCTGGCCCCTGGCCGAATTGTTTCTACACCTGGTTGAGGCACACACTCTTGTATACGGTCAAGAGACAATTGCTGTGAATGAACTCGCGCAGCTCTCTCGCTAACTGGCTTCTTCTTGTTAATTTGCACTCTGTATATATATATAATATATATATATATATATATATATATATATATATATATATATATATATATATATATATATATATATATATATATATATATATATATATATATATATATTGCTGGAGAAAATGTGTGGGTATTCGAAATTACCCAAAGTGTTTGGCTTTGCCTTCCTGTGGAACCTAGATATTAATAAAGTCTTAATGCTCCTTATTGTAGCACGTTCACTGGTGCGCCTCTGGCTGTATTTATTGTATTCATTATTTTATAACTTCAGTTTTTATTACTGGCTTTGACTTCCACCTTTATAGTTTTATACAAGTATTGTAGTAATGTTACAGGTACTGATGATGATGACAGATTTCACCGAAACTTTGATAAGAAATGTTTATGGAAAAAAATCCTCCTTCTGTCTTTGTCTCTCTCAACTGTTCCTGCCTACTTTCTGTACTCGACTGAAGAATCCTACTGTGTAGGCGAAACGTTTCGGAATAAAGTTGCCTGAAGAGAGGAGGGGCGCGGGAGGATAAACTTGGACAAGCCACAGATGGAAGAACTAGTGGATTTCCATCTTTACACATTACTGTCATTACCATACGTCAATCCTGGGTCAAGTTCCAGCTACTACAGCTATATAAGCCATACATGACAGCATAATTAAAGACTTTCTCATCACGTTACTGGGAAATTATCAAACTCATTGCTTAAGTCTATCCCTTACACATTTTTATACCTATTTAGCATACCAAATCTACCATTTTTGTCACCTGTTGTACAAACCACGCTGAACATTCCCTACCTGACCTGTTCTACACCTCCACACCCCACCATATGTATACCCTCAATCGGTTGTACTGCCGCCACCTTGACATTTAATATTCAGTCGTGGCAAGATTGCTGGTGCTGGTGTGGTCTGGGTATCAGCAGGAGATTTCCTCCTTATTTCCGGCCGGGCCCGGCTTAAAAGATGGCGTGGTGGCAGTGAAAACCTCCCAGCAAGGAGGTTAGCAGGGGAAATGTGGAAGTGACCCACATCATGGGTAGTTGATCATTCTCCTCGACACTAATGTTTGCTCGACGCTGCTGCCTGTTCAAAGCTGTTGTTTAGTCGACTGAAGAAGCTGCTGCGCAGGCAGAATATTTCAGTAATTATGATGCCCAAGTGTTTCAGTTTTGTAATATTTATATTGTATACTATTAATATAATAATAGTTTGGCACAGAAAAGTATTATATTGATATTATTATGTTAACTCGTGTGTTTGCTCAGTATATTTTGAAATACTGATTAAACTTACTCTCATAACCTACTTCCACTAGTGGGCTCCGCCCACCTGCGGCGTCGTCTCCAGTTACTGCACCTTCTGATTAAAGAATTTAAATTTCCACTCTTACTCCCTTGAAGGTGTTCAGTCCCATAGCCTATCAACTCTAACACTACTACTTAACATCTTCCAATGTCTCTAGTGTGAAAGGCGCCTCTATATTCGACTGAAAAAGTCTGCTACGCAGATGAAGCGTTCCGTCAGTTGGAATTATCATTAATATAAATATTTCGTACTAATCTGTGTGATTAAATACAAGTGTGTTAAAATCTGAGTTCACCATCACAAACCCTTCAAATGAAATTTACGTATAGATGACAAGACTAAGTTGCCTGGGATCCTGATAGCTGGAGCCACCACAAGCTTACAGCCAGACGAAAATGTCTTTATGAAAAGCAAAAACAAAATATCCAGACTGCATTTGAACAGTACGTAATTAACTTTAATACAAAAAGTGTAAACATACCCCATTAGCTTAGAGATTCGGTTCTCCGGATGGGCAAGACGTGCAGGAGAACCAACTTACACCTGCTGACTACGTTCAACAAGAAGCAAATAATTAACAAGTCATTGAAATGAATGTCAGATAACTGAATAACGTATAAAGAATAAAAAGGCACAATACCGTGACTGGAACAATACACAAATAACCCGTACATAGGTCCCAGTCGGACCGAGACGTTGTTGTAAGTCAAGGCAGTAGTTGCAAGCTTATTAAACGAGTACAGAAAACGTAAATTCCTTGTAAGGGAAAACTGGTGCAATATTTTCTCTACACTACAATGGTACACCTACATGTGAAAATTCACACATGTGATAGCATGTTTGCATAGGATCATAGGAGCATGTTTACATAGAAGCATGTTCTCATAAAATGATTAAATATTCATGTTTGTGTGATGTTTGAATTTTTACATAGCCTGATTACTAAACATTATTTTGTGATAAATGGATTTGCTTAATACAAATTTCTCGACTTTCTGAAAATCGGGAATTTGTATTCATAAAACCACGGCGAAACGTCTACAGTGAAGATATCTAGATGTTGCACATGTTTAATTCTTCATCTTTGGGATATTCCATTCATTTACATACGTTAAATGAGTCGATCATGTTGCCTGTTTTCTTTCCACTTTGTAACTATCATTTCTAATTCGTCATCATTATCTGGTAAACAAAACTCGTTACACTTAATTGCCTGGAAGCCTCACTGACATCTACTCCGCTAATCCATCAAAGTTTGCATTCTCGGTCTGTCCTGGAAGCAAATGTAGGGACGACTAGCCATCATGAAGGTGCTTCTGTAGCCCACAATAATGTAGACATTCTGAAAGAGATGACACATACAGTGGAAGTTACATGGAAATGCAGTTCGATGGTGAGAGATTACGTCCGGGTATCTGAAACTCGTTGTCAGTTCGTGCATCTAACTTTGCGGAAAGTGCCAGGGACGACTCCTGGGATAGTTATGAAGTCAATGTGATTGATAGTTTACATAGCCAGGTTTGAAACTGCCATTACTGGTGATGTTATTCTGGGTGCAGTGTGTCACATTGTTGTCACGAGTGTATGTGCGTGTGCATCCACGCGTGTTTGCGTGCTTATGTATGTGAATTCAAAGAAATATCGCAGCAAGCAAGCTAGCTACACTTACCACAGGTGTAGCTAGCCGCCAGTCTTACGCTGTAAATACCTCAAAACCTTAGCTAGCCTGCTGGATGGCAAGCCATAATTCCCCTAACTTTAGACACACCAGTGAACCTCAAACATGGTCCCCACCTATTTCATTATCCTCCTGTATGTTCTGCCAACACGAGCAATGCTGTTCTCAGTGCCCCTCGTAGAAACAAGCGAGAGCATATGCTTGTTTCTGCGAGGGGCCTTGAGTAGAATATCATCGTGTGACCAGAGCATACTGAAGGAGAATAAATAACTGGAAACCATGTTAGGCTCACTGCGGTACCCGGCGTCAGGAGAAACATGACTGTGTCAAACAAGCTTCCTTACACCTTGTAGTTTAAAGTATTAGGTTGGCAGCCAGTTAAACTCGTGGCTGGGATATTTATTTACATATATTTTCGCGTGTGTGCACGTAGGTACACTTTCAATCACATTCTCATGCTATAACGTTATACATGAGGGTTCCAGTTCCTCAAATGGATTAACAGGCCGTCTTTTCAAATATACAAGGATAGTTGCTACTGTTAGCCAGTATGTCCACAGTACAATTATATGGGACAATCTTTATTATTAAACACATTTTAAACAAGTCTACCACCACATTCATTGTTCAGGCTCACAGTGCGTTATGTTACCCATGAAGAAGAAACAGTGCAACAACACAGTGGATGTTGACAATATAGCAGTTCTTAGCACAGCAATGTTTATACACTTGCAGACAAGACAGCCAGTGGACTGAT
>NC_091315.1:32091577-32119077 GCF_038502225.1 Cherax quadricarinatus
TTTAGATTCTAATAACATTTTTTTTTATTAATAATTTTTTACCAAGTTTTCTTCCATTTTTCCAAAGGTTTCTATAGGGTTCTTTATAATTCTGGCATTGCTCGAGAGTATTTAAATGTAATAATCTATATTCTTGCGGGTCTTTCACATATATTAGCGATAGTATAACTAAATTATACTCGCCAACCTTCATATCGAGTCGATTACTGTGACTTCTTACATTCTGTGTCTACAGTATTCCTAAACTGTTCTGATAATTCTATCAGACACTCTAGCCTTCCTCTCCCCTTTATGCGAGTCTTCAGTATAATACTGCGTCGTAAGCCTGTGATATAGGAATAAGCAGTACTTTCACTCTCTTGTCTGTCTGATCACCCTCGCTTGTAGGTCTCGACATGATAATGAAAGAACAGCTGGTCTTGAGACTGCTGCTGGTGCTGCTGGTGCTGCTGGTGCTGCTGGTGCTGCTGGTGCTGCTGGTGCTGCTGCTGCTGCTGCTGCTGCTGCTGCTGCTGCTGCTGCTGCTGCTGCTGCTGCTGCTGCTGCTGCGGAAGGACGTTTATGGTCTCCGTGTGTAACACTAGTAACTCCATTATTTTCTCCATTTCTGTGCATAGTATATTTTTCCTTTATAAATAGTCTGTTAGTCAGGGCTTTTATTCTCTCATCAGTCTTCATTACTGGATTTATAGTAGTCATTTTCCAGGTTATTGGCAGTTTCTCTTTCTCTAATGTTTTGTTGAAGATCTGGGCAAGTAGACTTCTATTGTTTCCTCTTTAACTTTTATTTTACTGACTCCTTTAATGCGCTATTTTTAATAATGTTTGCTTTGTTCAATGTCAATTTAATTTTCCCTGCCTAAATTTTATAACAGCGGTTTATAGCTCTCGTGTTTAGCACTATCTATTCTTCTCTAAATTTGCTTCTCATAGGCGTTCTTACCAGTTTGTGGCCTTGGCTCTCTGCCCTCTCTCTCTCTCTCTCTCTCTCTCTCTCTCTCTCTCTCTCTCTCTCGTTCTCTCCCGAATTTCACAAGCCGTGAAAGATATACCCCGTATTGCGTCACCCTATGCTCCTCTACGTCAATATTCGCATAAAAAAATTAATGCAGTATGTTGCATAAGTTAATAATGTTAAGTTGGAGATTTATAGCGAATCAGAAATGTTGTTAACAAGTCATAACTTGGACACTAATATCCCAGTTTTTTCCAATAACAATAGCAACGCGGGACAAACACAGCCCTTAATTAACAACCTCAAACCAACTGAAGACAAATTCTCTTATCTCGGAGGGAAAATATATCCTAAAATACTCTAGCAGATTAAATATGAAGCCAGTCAAAATTTCAGTTATCAAGAAAGGAGCACTGAAATGTGAAGGCAAGGGGGGGGGGATGAGGTAAGGCATGGGAAGGGAAGTCAGGGGGAAGGGGTGAGATAAGGCACGGGTAGGGAAGTGAAGGGGAAGGGGGGTGGGGGGTGATGGCTAGTGCTGAAGAAGGAAGGTCTGCGAGGTGTGTAAATAATGGAATATTTGGAGGAGTTGTCGTCTCCTTGGTACTGAGGGATGGCCAACTGTGACGATTTGAACACTGTGGCAACGAATGGGGAGAATCATGGATAAATGAGTGTGTGCATGGCGAAAGTCATTTTTTGTGCGTGCGTGTGTGCGTGTATGCATGTGTACATGTCCATGTACTCACCTAGTTGTGGTTGTAGGGGTAGTCACAGCTTTGTGTGTGTGTGTGTGTGTGTGTGTGTGTGTGTGTGTGTGTGTGTGTGTGTGTGTGTGTGTGTGCGTGCGTGCGTGCGTGCGTGCGTGCGTGTCTCCATGCTTGCCCGTGTTCCTGCCAATTAAATTGCAATTACGGGTGTGGGATGGGGGGTCGAGCCCTTGTTCCATGCCACGTCTACCAGACTAAATCAACCCGCATTACTGGTTTCTCGAATTTTCAGTCCAGTCACACCCATTTTCAGTATCATAAGTTCGTCTCCTCCACTTCTACATCTACTGCCCTAAGACTGGAAAAAAAGGCTCTTCCTAACATCCCATAATTCCTCTACCTCTTTTAACCTTTACCTCCGTCACAATGTACCTGGTCATCGTATTATAATATTTTTGTCCCAGTTCTTTCTTCCTTGTGAAGAAAGATTGAAGACTCTTAAGTTACATTCACTTGTTAGACGAAGAATGAGGGGAGACCTGATCGAAGTGTATAAGTGGAAGATAGGTATTAATAAAGGGGATATTAATAAGGTCTTGAGGATGTCTCTCCAAGAGAGAACCCGCAGTAATGGATTTAAATTAGATAAGTTTAGATTTAGAAAGGACATAGGAAAGTATTGGTTTGGAAATAGGGTAGTAGATGAGTGGAACAGTCTACCTAGTTGGGTTATTGAGGCTAGGACTTTGGGTAGTTTCAAATTTAGGTTGGATGAGTACATGAGTGGGAGAGGTTGGATTTGAGTGGGACTTTCACATCAGAGCTTATTTCTTGGGTGGCATTGAAAATTGGGTTGGGCAAATGTTTTGTTAGTGGGATGAATTGTAAAGGACCTGCCTAGTATGGGCCAACAGGCCTCCTGCAGTGTTCCTCCTTTCTTATGTTCTTATGTTATGTTCTTCTGTATATGTATATTATGCTTGAAAATTGATATTTAGCAAGTTTGTGTATTTCGACCTCTAATTCAGGTCTTCTTCAGTAGATATAGGACATACAAGAATAAGGATATGGGTATAAGGAGGTTATGGCACATTAGCTAAGGTCATCACATGAAGCATCAAGTTATGCGCACTATTAACTTTTCCCACGTCAGTTCCTGTCAGATGTTAGCAATGTACGTGACCTACTTCCAGTATTGGGCCCGTCCACTTGTGACGATATCTTCAGTTGCTGAATAACACCACTACTTACACTGGCTCTTGCATAAATGTCTTCACCTATGTAGTACATTGATAAATGAATACCGCACGGGAGAAACGTCTTGCTAATAAAGACACCCAGGTCTTTCACATGTGACGTATTCATTAATAATCTGTTTACTCTCTGTAAACACCAATAAGGTCACTCATCCGGCTTATTATAGTGAATTGTGTGCAAATGAGCTATAATTCACTGGTTTGTGAATGGTCTAAATTATAGCCCAAATCACAATTATACAATGAAATCAGATTCCCGACGGAATTCAAGGTTAGTGGATCATATCTATATATCTGGCGTCGTTTATATATTTAACACCTAAAGATGTTGTCCTTTATATATTTAAAAAAAAGTAAAGTTTAAGAACACACAGGCAGATCTGTACAGGTTTTCTCTTATGTCAACACACTCGCAGTGTTCTAATACTTGGTTCCAGATTGACACATTCGCTTCATTCGCCTGTACAATGTAATATCTGTTTACTTGTGTGAAATAACTGGAAGCGTTTTGTGACGTAAATTGGGATTGTGGATCGATAAATTTCCACCATGAACAAGGAGCTGCACACTCCTCTCTGCCAGAAATACACCGGCAACTCTCTCTCTCTCTCCTCATGTTCTCTGCTTTTCATTATTCTTCATCTTTTAAGCTCGTCTCTCTCTCTCTCATTTGTTGGACTGACAATGTAAGTATCCCCGGCGCTCTTCTGGTGTGCTTGTCTTTAGCCGTATTCTCTCATCATTATCCCATTGTTAACTGACATGCCCCACTAATTAGCATGATTTTCTCCGCACTCGCCCTCAAACTTGTCAGTCCAGCTTTACCTAAATAAAACTATTGATACTATGACGAATAAGAGGAATATTCAGTATTTGGGAATCTTCGCTGGAAAAACATTCAGCTTAATTAATCAGCTAGCTTCTTCACTCGAATACAGAGGTAATTTTAATTAGCGACAGTGTAAGAAGTGTAGAAGTTATTTTGATAGGTGGTTATCAGTTTCCTTATCCTCCGTGTTCGACTGAAGAAACATGCTGTGCAGAGACAGGTTGCCCAGTTGCCCTCGGCTTTCTGAGGGTCCCTGGTTCGATCCCTGACACGGACTGAAACATTGGACATAATTTCTTACCCCTGTTCACCTAGTAGGTACAACAAGTACCTGGGAGTTAGTCGACTATTGTGGGTTGCATCCTAAGGAATGTTAGTATACCATGATAGGGCTTCGCGTTCAAATGAGATGAAGTAGGATAACAGCTCTTAGCTTGTAAATTCAAGTATAATAAACAAGTTTCGGCAAATATATATACCAAAGTGTCGTACATGTTTAATTCATCAATCTGTGGGTATTACAGTATACATTATTAAAGACGTGAATTCCACTAGGGTTTTAATTTTGTTCTACGCACATTTTTGTTGTGAAATATTTGAATAAACTGAAATAAATAATATCAAAATGGCTTTTGATTGTAAATATGTATAATCAATAGTCAGTGATCCAGACTTCATATTTATACCACACAGGTGGGAAAACTTTGAATACTAATGGACATAATCAGAAAATTAGTATGTACCAACCCATTCAGAGGTGTAGTTATAGATATTTATATTTGCTTTAAACCTCTTGTGACTTTTACTTCTGTGAATGTCATTCTTATCAATATCTTAACTCACAGAAATAGCTGCTGAGAGTGGCTGAACTTTTGGTAAATTTTACGCAGTCAAATAGGCCAGATAAACTATCCGCCAGAATCCATTGTCGAAATGTACCGTTAATAGTGAATGAGCATATTTTATCCTCCTCCTTATTTCTCCTCTGCAGTATCTCTCTCACTCTACCATACTCTGTCTTCCTAACTCATCCCTCTCTATCCCGCAAGGCACCTCCAACTATCCTGGTGACGGTGGTGTTGATGTGTGACGATCTTGATGATGGCAGGGTAATAGGATGCCCTGAGGTCAGAGGGTCGCTCTCCCAGCTCCTCACTCACTCCTCCTCCAAGCTCACCTGTTCTTCTCTAATCCCTCCCGTCTTCCGTCTAGTAAACCCTTCTCCTGCGTTCTCTTCTCAAATGTCATATCCCATCCCACAATAATCGAAAGAAATACAATAACCTAATCTAACGTAACGTAACCCAACACAAGAAGTGATTATTCTCCTCCATCCATTAATCCATCCATCCAGCCTATCTTCCTTCTCATCATCCTACCTTCCTTCTCATTTCCCTATCTTATCTCCCTATGTTCCTTCTCATCTCCCTATATTCCCTCATCTTCCTACCTTCGTTCTCATCTTCCTACCTTCGTTCTCATCTTCCTACCTTCGTTCTCATCTTCCTACCTTCCTTCTCATCTTCCTACCTTCCTTCTCATCTTCCTACCTTCCTTCTCATCTTCCTACCTTCCTTCCCATCTTCCTTCTTTCCTTCCCATATTCCTGCCCATATTCCTTTCCTATCTTCCATCTTTCCTTCATTCTTTCCATAGTTTCTTTATCATTTCCTTCTCCAGCCATTTCCTTATTTCCTCCCTAAGTCCAACGCCTCTTTTTCCTTCCTTTCGTTCTTCCCTATTCTCAGTTCAACTTTTAGTTTCCTGAAAACTACTTAAATCAACACAGAGACACTTACAATAAAGTAAAATAAAGAATTACACGAGCATAAGCACGAGGGCACCGCCACCCCGTACCTCCCCACACACAATATGATTGCAGATGGCAAATATAACACAGACTGAGTACAGGCTGGGGAACTGGAGACCTGGAGAAGGTTTCGGGGGTCAACGCCCCCGCGGCCCGGTCTAAGACCAGGCCTCATGGTGGATCAGGGTCTGATCAACCAAGCTGCTACTGCTGACCGCCCGGAAAGGGAGTGCAAAGACGCAACAATGAGGATCTTGGGTTGTTTATTGTTCCAGACACATCGACTGAGGCGCACATCAGTCGAATAAATTCTGCAGCAAATACGCGGCTGGTAAACCAAAGACCGTCTTTCAGAAATGCAACGAAGGAGTCTTTCACGAAACTGTACACCGTCAGCGTCAGGCCCATCTTATTGGAGCATGCAGCACCAGTATCCCCACATGTACTCAATTATGTCAGGAAAGTATAGAGGTTTGTTCAGAGATTAGTCCCGGAGCTAATAGGTATAACCCATGAATAGAGATTAATGGAATTAAACTTGATAACACTTGAGGAAAGGAACACTGTGGGTAATGTGATAACAATGTACAAAATACTTAGAGGAACTGACACAGAAGATGGGACACATTGTTCAAGAGACGAGAAACAGTTGGAACACGAGGACACAGCTGGAAATTGTAAACACAGATGAGTCCCAGGAATATTAGAAGTATTTTCTCAGGCTCACAGCTGTCAGAAGGTGGAACGACCTATGTAGACAGTGGACCGGCACATGCAGGATCCATACATAGCTTTAAGAAGAGGGTACCATAATTCTCTCGAAGCCAGTAGCGGCCAGCAAAGAGGTGACAAGAGCTGCACCTCTCTCTCGCTCTCGCTCTCTCTCTCGCTCTCTCTCTCTCTCTCTCTCTCTCTCTCTCTCTCTCTCTCTCTCTCTCTCTCTCTCTCTCTCTCACACTTTTTCACTATCTCGCTTCCCAAAACATGAGACAAATTATTAAGGCTGTCTAGAGGGCGTACTAACTTCGTAAGGAAGCAATGAGGATCCCTGAGCGACCTGTAATTATATTTACCAGCGTGTATCTCAGCCATTACCTGGCCCGCCCAGCATCCTGAAACCTGTCCCCTAGCACCCCACACCTCTCTTCTCTCCTGCCTGCTTCCCTCTCTCCCTTCCTGCTTCATTTTCTCCCTACTTCAGTTTCTTTACACACACTACTACTACTACTACTACGACTTCTATGACTTTTTCTACTACTGATTCAAATTCAACTTCCACTTTATTTCGAGCCACGGTATCGATTTATTTTTATTCTTCATTTCATCTTCGGTTCTCGAAGAAGAGTTCGAGCCTCAGGAAATGGGTTAGCTCTTGTATAGTCAATGAGGTTGTGGAAGTGCAAGGAATGAGCGATGAAATACCTTTCGGTCCATCCTCTTCAGTTTGTCCTTGAGGATTGCGGAAACTGCATTAGTACGCAAAGTGCTCCGAAATTTCTTAGCACGTTGGTGAAGGCAGAATTGTTTCATATTAATAAGAGTTAACGAATCCGAGAGCTGTCAGGATCTTTTATAACCGGCAGAGTGCTAACAATAAGGTACCAGATAAGCTTCCTGCTAATTAGTTTTATAATTTAAGTGGCTGGTATCTGCAAGGGGAACAGGACGAGAGGATTTCTAATCTGAACGATCCTGGACGACACGCATTAATCAACAAACTTTAGCCAGCTCAAACGAAGATAAACAAATAATTAGCAATAATATGCTTTAATTATTGTTCTAAATCGTATATTTTACTCAATATTTAAATGAAACAATAGTAGGAGTCTACTACAAGTGCTACAGGAAAAGCCTGGTATCAAAATATTTGTTAGTGTGTGCGTCTCTCCATAGAGTTGTATCCAGCACGATATATATAATTATATATATATATATATATATATATATATATATATATATATATATATATATATATATATATATATATATATATATATATATATATATATATATATATATATATATGTGTGTGTGTGCAATAATATCACAGTAAACAGGTGATTTTAAAATATGCAAAACAACCACTGTGAAAGAGTAGTGAAATTCCAAGAGCTTTCGTGACTACTCACATTGTCAAGGAACTATATATATATATATATATATATATATATATATATATATATATATATATATATATATATATATATATATATATATATATATATATATATATATATAATAAAATCATTAACTATGGACCACAAAAACAATACATTAAAGAAGAGCAAAAATTCGTTAGATAAATACTGCAGTCTGAGGAGAGCTGTCCACTAGTTAATAGAGGTATATTATTACCTCCAGAGTCCCGTCCGTATATCATCCCATATCGACCGACCTGTGAGAGGCCCAGATTAAGCCATGGGAGAAGCGGTCTCCACCCAGAAGCTTCACAAGCGGTGGTTTACGAGATCCAATCTTTTTCTGTCATCATCTCTGGAAACAATAGACAATTTGGGCGGGCTTCCAGCGGGGTAGATTCAGACAGACAAAGGTTGCAGTCAGAGACACACAGCTGATACTGGCGTGAGGTCTGCTGGCTGGGTCTTTCCTCCCCCTTCCCTGAATCAGAGACAAAACTGGAGCATTTTTCATCAGCAGAGCTGCAGAATTTAATGTTTTGAGTAATGTTTAGAATTTCTCGGATATTTTGCTTTTTACGGGAAATGCATATAAAATCTTAGAGCTCTAAATAAAATATATCGGTTTTCTAAATCTTCACTATCATAAAACCTGCATAATGGTGCACATAAAAATCACATTCATACTCTCATACATAAACATTTGCCAACATCTGTGTATATTTTTACGCAAATATGTACACACACACATACACACACACACACACACACACACACTCGACCCCTGCAACCACAAATAGGTGAGTACACACACACACACAACATGGAGAGCCAAGATGATGGATGTGGTACTGGAAAATCTCATGCATCAACACATCAGGGACACTACCAGAGAGCGAGGGGAGGATGAACCAGCAAGACTGGACCTTGAGTTCATCCTAATTAGCTCAGACATTGATGACATCACATGTGAGAGGCCCCTCGGAGCTAGTGACCACGTAGTTCTGAGTTTTGATTACATAGCAGAGTTACAGGTGGAGAGGGTAACAGGAGTCGAATGGGAAAAGCCAAACTATAAAAGGGGGGACTACACAGGTATGAGGAACTTCCTGCGGGAGGTGCAGTGGGACAGAGAAATGGTAGGAAAGACAGTAAATGAAATGGAGTATGTAACAATCAGGACCTGATTACCGTAACTTCGAAAGTATCCTGGTATCTTTTACACCAGTTCCACTTCGTCTCTCTCCATACGTAAGCTTAGAAAAATGTAACCAATTATTTCGTTATGTTTCATTCATTGTTTCTTCACAAAGACTTTTGGAAGTTCCTGTTCCACAGCAGTTCAGTCTAAGAAATATCTTCTTGCGGAAGAAACAATGTACGAACATCTTTACGAAACTGGCAGCTTCCTTAAGAGTGTCTTCTAATGATGACTGACAGTTTGACAGCTGGCAACTAAGTCTTGTACGAGGTTGGTAGCCACTGTACTCAATTTCCAGGAATATTTTTCCCTTATTTTTTATCTCGTATTAGCAGAGCTGGAGGTCAGTGGTCACTTTTGTGATCACTCCTGCAGTGTGTCCAGGTTCTGTTATATACAACCCTTGTTCTTCAAGTTTTTTTCTTCTATTTTACTTCACCTGCAAACCGTGATACGTTTTCCTCATGTCCATTTTGATTTTTCTTAAGATCTACTTTTTTTGTCTCCATCCCCTGAGATATTCTTCGTAGCTGGGATTTGGGGTGAGTGCAGTAAGACAGAGAGAATGGCCTTATAGTCGGGGTTGTGTGTGTGGAGACGGAGGATCAAGCCTCCACGTCATGCGCTGAATGATCCCCATGGATTTAGCGCTTAACATAAATTATAAATAAAAAAAAAACTTTTGCACACATAGTTCTGCTACTTGTTGCTTCTCGACTGCCACGTAACACAGTAATTAGGTGACCTCACTCCTTCACTTCACTAACACCTATAACGTGCATTCTCTTTCGTCATTTGGAGTGATCGAGGACCTGAAACACATTTAATAAAGATGTCCTAATTGTATGTACTTGTTCTTCCATCATGTTGCCAATAGCAATATACATTTTTCAATTTAATTTCCATCAGTGCGTTTTTAAACAACAGTTTATGTATGTCTTAGTCCTTCCTCAATATTATTGTCATTACCGATGCAGTCTCCTGCTTCTGAGAGTAAAAAGCCTTAACGGGAGCTCAGATAGGAGACGACCTTCAAACAGCTATTACTTCCTCGACGTCCCGCATCAAAGGTGTTTGGATTCATTAGACATCTGTGTTAGCTTTGATCTCGGAATCAGAGCCACCCGAAAAAGACACACCATTAAAAATCGCCATTTCCATTACACGTGTATCCACGTGTTCCTCTCTCCTTTCCTTTCTTCCCTCTTCACCTTTCCATTTTCCCTTGGCTATTTTCATTCTCCTGCATCTTACCCCCTTTTCCTTTCCATCTTCCTCTTCCCTTTGACTTTTTTACCCTAGAGAGGTAGAAGCCCGATAATCGATGTCTCTCGGGTACAAGAGAGGTCTCTTGTACCCGAAAAGATACACATTATATAATTAAGTCCTTTATAAAATTTTCTCTTATACGTTTAAAGATATATTTTTTTTTCATTAATGATAATGTAAAAATCAATAATTTTGTACCAAAATTACCTTAGAAAACTTACCTAACTTTATTAAAACAAGCTTAATTAAATTTAGACAAATCCAGCTAAATATATTTTAGATAAGTTTACAATAATTTAATAATAAACAAACACAATGAAATAAATTTTTTTCCTTAGGTTCATAATGATTTCTGCGAAATTACTGCATACACAAGTTTTCTCTTGCCTTATTCGGCATGAAGATTGTTGCTTTTCAAGATATTTTTATAAACACTTTACAGTCTGGATGTTTGAATGTGGGTGGATGAAGTACATTATTATTATGAACCAAAAGAAGCGCTAAACCACAAGGGCTATACTTGGTGCACCCATGATGATACTTGGTGCACCCATGATGATACTTGGTGCACCCATGATGATACTTGGTGCACCCATGATGATACTTGGTGCACCCATGATGATACTTGGTGCACCCATGATGATACTTGGTGCACCCATGATGACACTTGGTGCACCCATGATGATACTTGGTGCACCCATGATGATACTTGGTGCACCCATGATGATACTTGGTGCACCCATGATGATACTTGGTGCACCCATGATGATACTTGGTGCACCCATGATGACACTTGGTGCACCCATGATGACACTTGGTGCACCCATGATAACATCTGGTGCACCCATGATGATACTTGGTGCACCCATGATACTTGGTGCACCCATGATAACACGTGGTGCACCCATGATGATACTTGGTGCACCCATGATGATACTTGGTGCACCCATGAAAATAGTTGGTGCACCCATGATAACACTTGGTGCACCCATGATGACACTTGGTGCACCCATGATGATATTTGGTGCAACCATGATGATACTTGGTGCACCCATGATGATACTTGGTGCACCCATGATGATACTTGGTGCACCCATGATGATACTTGGTGCACCCATGATGATACTTGGTGCACCCATGATACTTGGTGCACCCATGATGATACTTGGTGCACCCATGATGATACTTGGTGCACCCATTATGACGCTTGGTGCACCCATGATGATGCTTGGTGCACCCATGATGATACTTGGTGCACCCATGATGATACTTGGTGCACCCATGATGATACTTGGTGCACCCATGATGATACTTGGTGCACCCATGATGATACTTGGTGCACCCATGATGATACTTGGTGCACCCATGATGATACTTGGTGCACCCATGATGATACTTGGTGCACCCATGATGATACTTGGTGCACCCATGATGATACTTGGTGCACCCATGATGATACTTGGTGCACCCATGATACTTGGTGCACCCATGATGATACTTGGTGCACTCATGATGATAATTGGTGCACCCATGATGATAATTGGTGCACCCATGATGACACTTGGTGCACCCATGATGACACTTGGTGCACCCATGATAACATCTGGTGCACCCATGATGATACTTGGTGCACCCATGATACTTGGTGCACCCATGATAACACGTGGTGCACCCATGATGATACTTGGTGCACCCATGATGATACTTGGTGCACCCATGAAAATACTTGGTGCACCCATGATGACACTTGGTGCACCCATGATGATATTTGGTGCAACCATGATGATACTTGGTGCACCCATGATGATACTTGGTGCAACCATGATGACACTTGGTGCACCCATGATGACACTTGGTGCACCCATGATACTTGGTACATCCATGATGGCACTTGGTGCACCCATGATGACACTTGGTGCACCCATGATGATACTTGGTGCACCCATGATGATACATGGTGCACCCATGATAACACTTGGTGCACCCATGATGACACTTGGTGCACCCATGATGATACTTGGTGCACCCATGATGACACTTGGTGCACCCATGGTGACACTTGGTGCACCCATGATGATACTTGGTGCACCCATAATGATACTTGGTCCACCCATGACGATACTTGGTCCACCCATGATACTTGGTGCACCCATGATGACACTTGGTGCACCCATGATGACACTTGGTGCACCCATGATGATACTTGGTGCACCCATGATAACACTTGGTGCACCTATGATAATACTTGGTGCACCCATGATGATACTTGGTGCACCCATGATGATACTTGGTCCACCCATGATGATACTTGGTGCACCCATGATGACACTTGGTGCACCCATGATGACACTTGGTGCACCCATGATGACACTTGGTGCACCCATGATGACACTTGGTGCACCCATGATAACATTTGGTGCACCCATGATAACATTTGGTGCACCCATGATGACACTTGGTGCACCAATGATAACATTTGGTGCACCCATGATAACATTTGGTGCACCCATGATGACACTTGGTGCACCCATGATAACATTTGGTGCACCCATGATAACATTTGGTGCACCCATGATGACACTTGGTGCACCCATGATAACATTTGGTGCACCCATGATAACACTTGGTGCACCCATGATAACACTTGGTGCACCCATGATAACACTTGGTGCACCCATGATAACACTTTCCCATTTCGTGTTTTTGTTGGTAATAAACTGAGTTGGAGGTTAAGATACAGGGAACATCTTATTACACGTTCCTGTCTTTTTGAAGATTCTTGCCTTTCACTTTCAAGTGCTTATTTCTCTCTCTCTCTCTCTCTCTCTCTCTCTCTCTCTCTCTCTCTCTCTCTCTCTCTCTCTCTCTCTCTCTCATACTCTCGTCCCGTCCCATCATTTCCTAGAAGTTTTGATTCAGTCTTAGAGGAAATGGAGTTAAATCCCCCCCCCCCCAGGTGCTGGAGCTGGAGCTCCGCCGTCGGATATTACCTTGTAACGTTGTTCCACAATCACTTACGTTGAATACTGGTGCCATAACTACTCCTATCTTCTCATAAGTAGTCGTTCAAATTGTTCAAATTTATTGCCAACATTGTTAGAGCGAGATTGCTACCATAACAACTTAATCGAGTTTACTATTACCACTGGGTCGAATTTTCTGCCTTAATTATAACTTAGTGTTTTTTATATGTGTAGTTTTAAAAATAGGTTAGATAAATACATGAGTGGGTGTGGGTGGGTGTGAGTTGGACCTGACTAGCTTGTGCTGCTGGGTCTGGTACAGTGCTCCATCCTTGAGTGGGGGTGACCAGACTAGGTGGGCCATTGGGATAATCCGGGGGGTGGGTCATTGGTCTAATCCGGGGGGGACGACATGGACCTGCTCCGCATGGGTCAGTAGGCCTGTTGCAGTGTTCCTTCTTTCTTATGTTCTTATAGTTAGAAGGTCGAGTTTGTTTGCATATTAGGTACAGATTGTTCCACGAGTGTTTGCTCGGGTTTGTGGCTGCTATTTTATCAGGTGATATGACTTCAGTTGTGACTTAAGTTGCGACTTGGAAACACAGGACTCGCAGCAATGGTTTTAAGTTGGAAAAATTCAGATTCAGGAAGGATATAGGAAAGTACTGGTTTGGTAATAGAGTTGTGGATGAGTGGAACAAACTCCCAAGTACCGTTATAGAGGCCAGAACGTTGTGTAGCTTTAAAAATAGGTTGGATAAATACATGAGTAGATGTGGGTGGGTGTGAGTTGGACCTGATAGCTTGTGCTACCAGGTCGGTTGCCGTGTTCCTCCCTTAAGTCAATGTGACCTGACCTGACTAGGTTGGGTGCATTGGCTTAAGCCGGTAGGAGACTTGGACCTGCCTCGCATGGGCCAGTAGGCCTTCTGCAGTGTTCCTTCGTTCTTATATAGGAAAGTACTGGTTTCTTATATAAAGGTAACAAAAGAGAGTCATGATGTGGCTAGACGTTTCCAGTACATGTACAGTATGTAATGTTTTGGGAATAAGTCTCGATCTACGCCTCTAACTAAAGAGAAAAAAGAGAAAAAAAGAGAGTGGAGAGAGGGTGTGAACGATTATAGAAGTTAGCACATGGAACCACTGGGACGGAATAAAACACAAGAGACAAAATAGAACAGGAGGATAGTATTGAAATACAATAAAAGAAGAACTGGGGAGCAAGTGGCATTTAAGGACGCCTCTACCACCCGTTCTGCGGAAGTAAGTGAATTAGGGGAAATAATTAGAACACTTAAGTGAGCCACACACAATGTTGTGAGCAAGTGAACCGAGATGAATGATGAGGCACTTGGACCAAAGAACTTAATGTGCTCAACATTGGTCGATTCTATACCAAAGCGTGTAGCAATGCTTATAAAAGCAAAGGGTACTCATTCCTCTTATTAAATCAACTCTCTCTCATATTGCCGTGTGTTTTTCAAACAAGAATTAATTTCTAAATGTCTTATTTCATCACTGTCCCAACTAATACGCACTCTACTGTACATTATTGCTATACAGCAAGTGTTCCAGTGTTCCAGTGTTACTCTACATTATATAAGGTGCGATGTAGAGTAAGAAATAAGCATTGATTACACAATACAGGACTGGTGTGGGTTATGATGACGCTGGCACTGCATCAGTGATGACAATCATGGGACATAATGACGCTGGCACTGCATCAGCGATAACAATCATGGAACATAATGACGCTGGCACTGCATCAGTGATGACAGTCATGGAACATAATGATTTCGCTGGCACTGCATCAGCGATAACAATCATGGAACATAATGACGCCGGCACTGCATCAGTGATGACAGTCATGGGACATAATGACGCTGGCACTGCATCAGCGTTGACAGTCATGGAACATAATGACGCTGGCACTGCATCAGCGATAACAATCATGGAACATAATGACGCTGGCACTGCATCAGTGATGACAGTCATGGAACATAATGATTTCGCTGGCACTGCATCAGCGATAACAATCATGGAACATAATGACGCCGGCACTGCATCAGTGATGACAGTCATGGGACATAATGACGCTGGCACTGCATCAGCGTTGACAGTCATGGAACATAATGACGCTGGCACTGCATCAGCGATAACAATCATGGAACATAATGACGCTGGCACTGCATCAGTGATGACAGTCATGGAACATAATGATTTCGCTGGCACTGCATCAGCGATAACAATCATGGAACATAATGACGCTGGCACTGCATCAGTGATGACAGTCATGGGACATAATGACGCTGGCACTGCATCAGCGTTGACAGTCATGGAACATAATGACGCTGGCACTGCATCAGCGATAACAATCATGGAACATAATGACGCTGGCACTGCATCAGTGATGACAGTCATGGGACATAATGACGCTGGCACTGCAGCGTTGACAGTCATGGAACATAATGACGCTGGCACTGCATCAGCGATAACAATCATGGAACATAATGACGCTGGCACTGCATCAGTGATGACAGTCATGGAACATAATGATTTCGCTGGCACTGCATCAGCGATAACAATCATGGAACATAATGACGCTGGCACTGCATCAGTGATGACAGTCATGGGACATAATGACGCTGGCACTGCATCAGTGATGACAATCATGGGACATAATGACGCTGGCACTGCATCAGCGTTGACAGTCATGGGACATAATGACCCTGGCACTGCATCAGCGTTGACAGTCATGGGACATAATGACGCTGGCACTGCATCAGCGTTGACAATCATGGGACATAATGACGCTGGCACTGCATCAGCGATGACAATCATGGGACATAATGACGCTGGCACTGCATCAGCGATAACAATAATGGGACATAATGACGCTGGCACTGCATCAGCGATGACAGTCATGGGACATAATGACGCTGGCACTGCATCAGCGATGACAGTCATGGGACATAATGACGCGGCACTGCATCAGCGTTGACAGTCATGGGACATAATGATGCTGGCACTTCATCAGCATTGACAGTCATGGGACATAATGACGCTGGCACTGCATCAGCGATGACAGTCATGGGACATAATGACGCGGCACTGCATCAGCGTTGACAGTCATGGGACATAATGACGCTGGCACTTCATCAGCATTGACAGTCATGGGACATAATGACGCTGGCACTGCATCAGCGATAACAATCATGGGACATAATGATGCTGGCACTGCATCAGCGATGACAATCATGGGACATAATGACGCGGCACTGCATCAGCGATAACAATCATGGGACATAATGACGCAGCACAGCATCAGCGATAACAATCATGGGACATAATGACGCGGCACTGCATCAGCGATGACAATCATGGGACATAATGACGCGGCACTGCATCAGCGATGACAATCATGGGACATAATGACGCAGCACAGCATCAGCGATAACAATCATGGGACATAATGACGCGGCACTGCATCAGCGATGACAATCATGGGACATAATGACGCGGCACTGCATCAGCGATAACAATCATGGGACATAATGACGCGGCACTGCATCAGCGATGACAATCATGGGACATAATGACGCGGCACTGCATCAGCGATAACAATCATGGGACATAATGACGCAGCACAGCATCAGCGATAACAATCACCGGACATAATGACGCGGCACTGCATCAGCGATGACAATCATGGGACATAATGACGCGGCACTGCATCAGCGATAACAATCATGGGACATAATGATATTTTGGTCAATAGCTTATAATTGAGATCAAAGGTGGATGGTTATTTGGCCTAAATGGGCCGCTTCTGTACAAAGGAAGTGGAATTGGTCAGCGAGTTTTCAAGAGAGAGAGAGAGAGAGAGAGAGAGAGAGAGAGACGGACACAGACACACACAAAGAGAAACACGCAGTTTAATTTAACCTAAACCAATTAAATATATGTTAGATAAACCATACCACGGGCGGGATAGAACCCGCGGTCAGAGAGTCTCAAAACTCCAGACCGTCGCGTTAGTCACTGGACCAGTTAGATATGTTAAGTTTACAGTAATTTAATAATAAACAAACACAATGAAATATATTTTTTTTCGATAGGTTCAAAATGAGTTTTGCGAAATTATTGCATACATAAATTTTCGCTTGCTTTATTCGGCAAGAAGAGCGTTGTTATTTAAGCCAAAATCGCAAGTTTTACCTATTCGGCACGACATACATGTAGAGAGAATCTTTGGCCTTATTGTCAAACTATAAAGGTGATGTATACTCAAAATATTTTATAGATCTTCTAAGAGATACATATTAAATTTTGCTGTTCTTCGAGTGTTAAGATAAGATAAGATAAGATTTCGTTCGGATTTTTAACCCCGGAGGGTTAGCCACCCAGGATAACCCAAGAAAGTCAGTGCGTCATCGAGGACTGTCTAACTTATTTCCATTGGGGTCCTTAATCTTGTCCCCCAGGATGCGACCCACACCAGTCGACTAACACCCAGGTACCTATTTGCTGCTAGGTGAACATGACAACAGGTGTAAGGAAACGTGTCGAAATGTTTCCACCCGCCGGGAATCGAACCCGGGCCCTCCGTGTGTGAAGCGGGAGAGGTTCCATCAAGACGACAACAGACGTTCGAAAATCCCTCAATTTTTAATGTGTCGGTCGCTAGTGTTAAGAAAACTACAGAAAAAAAAATTCCCAACTTGATGTTTTTTTTGCTTAGTTATATTATAATTATATTACTCGGTAATATTTCTCCACGATATTATTCCAGCACAGTAATATAACATTAGTCCTTCGTGACAGTCCTTAACTATAATGGTCCTGTTAGATAAAAAGGTCACCTGTGCAACTAATGCTATATTTTATTGTGGCAACGAAGTAATCCTTCTGGGTAATCTTCCACCATAGTTTTCTCCGCCACGATAATCCCCCACCTGGATAATCCCCCACCTGGATAATCCTCCACCTGGATAATCCTCCACCTGGATAATCCTCCACCTGGATAATCCTCCACCTGGATAATCCTCCACCTGGATAATCCTCCACCTGGATAATCCTCCACCTGGATAATCCCCCACCTGGATAATCACCCACCTGATAATCACCCACCTGGATAATCACCATGCATAATCTAGCTGGAGCGTGCGACGTGCGAGAGAGTGATGTTTGAACTCCCACTTACCCTGAAAGCTTAAAGAAAGGAGGATTAATCCCTTTCTTCCTCGCTAATGGCCGGCTGGGGGCCAGGAGGAAGCTGGTGGGAGGAAGGAAGAAAAGACTCCAGGGAGAGGAAGAAAGTAAGGGTAGGAAGAGGAAGACGTGACAGATGTTGAATGAGAAGAGGTGGTGGGAGGAGCGAAAGTCGTTAAAAAATGATAGGGAGGGAGGGAAAGAAGAAAGGGGAGAGTGGTTGACAGAAGTTGAGGAAAAGTCTAAGAATCCCAGGGATTAAGAGGTGAAGAGGTACGTGGGGGGGGTGCGAAGAATAATTTTTTTTTTATTTTAAATGTTAAAAAGACAACCAAAGGATAGGATAAGTATGTATAAGTATATAAAATACTGGAGGATTGCTTTATCTTACGGGTTTGACCCATCTGACCTTCCAAACGGAAGCAACAATTGTCAACACACGTCGGGAACGTGTGGATCGCACGATGACGATATCTGAAAAAAAAAACTTTTTGCTGAGGTTATCAGCAATAAGTTAACTCGAAGTCTCCTTCCTTAGTTAAGGCAGAGATGCTCTGGCTCGTTACTGGCAGGAAAAAGAGGGGAATATATCACGCAGTATTTGAAAAAACTTCATACATATTTGACTGGAAAGGTAAAGGAGGAAGGGTAGGCATGGACTGCAAATGTACAGCTGCTACTATTACTACTAATACTATTCACTGACTTGTTGAGGGTACACTGGCCATCGTGAGGAGTTCCTACATCCCGTTTCTTCTGGCTACCGTCAGCCGCAGCACTGTATCTTCCATTTTTAATTTAACCTTCGACTATGACAGCTTCTAATACCATTACTATATAAGCTACAATTAAATACGCTGTGGATATAGGATTTTGGACAATGTGTTTTTTTTTTATGTAAAGCAAGCATTGAACCATCGTTCCAGCTTATTAATTGTAAGAAAGTTGTTGTTATAAGACTGTAACTGAAGAGCCAGATATTTACAAAAATTAAAGTTGTCAGGGGAAATATGCCATGAGGGAAAAAATGAAAAAGTGTGTATGTAAATGCTTTGAATCAATTAGCATTTAAACTCGATGAGTAAAAGTCGGTGGGACAAAACCATTACTCGCTGAATAATTAAGTGATAGTAGGAAAGGATACCTCTTTCAGAACCTAAAAAAAGTTATATAGAGAAGCACAAAATGAGTCGGTGCACAGAGGACTGAAGATATCCTCCAGTTGAAGCTATCAATCAAGATTCAACCTTGGGGAGGGAAAGGCTGAGCATTTTCATATAAATATACCTGAGGATACTGTCTTAGTCATGCAGTATAAGGTTATTTATCATAGGAGGGTGCACATCTTAGGAAATATGTTAACCTGGGTAGACACAAGCACTTTGTGAGAAGGTACGAGGTATTGTGGGTGTCAAGACTGCCTGTTCGTTGTTCCATCTTCCTCAGCTCGTTCTCTTTCTTCCTGAGAATTGAGTCAATATCATCAGTTCCCAGAGGTGCCCCTAGCAAGACGTTGTTTGTGGGGACAATGATTGATCCACCTGATAGACTTGATAACACTGCATAGATCATAAATTTGAATTCATTATTACCCTTAATAATTAAAACATCTAGAAAAGGCAATGAGTTATTTTCTTCAAACTCAACAGTAAAGTTTATAAAATGGGCTAAGCTATTTAATTTTCCAAGGAAATGGTGTATATCTACATTTTGGGGCATAAGACACAAAATATCATCAACATATGCCCAAAAATGTAGATATACACCATTTCCTTGGAAAATTAAATAGCTTAGCCCATTCTATAAACTTTACTGTTGAGTTTGAAGAAAATAACTCATTGCCTTTTCTAGATGTTTTAATTATTAAGGGTAATGAATTCAAATTTAAAATTTACAGAAAACCTACAAATAACTGTTCCTATGTCCACTATTATTCCTCGCATCAAGATAGTCAAACTGTCTGTTTTCTCATCAATGTTTTTGAGAGCTTTACGAATTTGTAGTCCTGAGTTCATAGATGAGAAAATATCCAAAATTTATGAAATAGGTAATGATTTAAAATACCCAAGAAATGTAATTGATAAATCTTTTAAAGTTGCTAGAAATACTTTTTACAATCCAAAAAGGGACAACCAGCCTTATTCAACTAAAAATATGTTGGTTCTCCCTTAACATGAAAACTTGGTTGATATGCCTTCTCTTCTTAAGACTTTTAATATTAAAGTTGTATTCAAAAATCTTGATACAGTAAAAAAACTTTTCATAAAGAATACCCCCCAAAATGCTGATGGATGTGTCTATAAGATTCCTTGTAAAATTTGCGATAAAGTTTATTACGGTCAAACTGGTAAAAATCTCGAACTAAGATTAAAACAACATAAATATAGCATTAGAACTGGACAAGATTCCAATGCTCTATTTATTCATGTAAGAGATTTTAACCATCCAATTGATTTTCAAAAAGTTGAGAAGGTAGTATCAAGCAAGTCCATGGTCGACAGGAATATAATTGAATCTTGTTTCATAAAAAGCAGTTTTGACAATAATATGAATATTTCCTTTGGTTTATATAAATTAGATCCATTTATAATTAATAGAATTTGGGAAGAATTTAATAATACACTGGACAAATAATAATTTTTAAATTTTCTTGGGTAGAATAGTTAGTTGGGTCGGCGCGCGTCAGGTGTTTAACCGTTGTGGGATCTGATAGTGAGGTGCTGGCCAGACCCCTTATATAGCTTCCTTGGATGCTTTACTTTCACAGTTCCTTGATAATGTGAGTAGTCACGAAAGCGCTTGGAATTTCTCTATTCTTTCAGAGTGGTTGTTTTGCATATTCTGAAATCACCTGTTTACTGTGATCTTATTGCATATATATATATATATATATATATATATATATATATATATATATATATATATATATATATATATATATATATATATATATATATACACCTCCTAATTATAGGTAAAACTTGCGATTTTGGCTTAAATATCAACGTTCTTCTTGCCCAATAAGGCAAGCAAAAATTTGTATAAGCAATAATTTCGCAAAAATCATTCTGGAGTAACGATGATACTAAGTTATCTAATGGTGAGAGTTAACACATGCTTCACTGAGAGAAGTTAACACATGCTTCACTGAGAGAAGTAAACACATGTTTCGGAAATTAAACTATTAGATATCCTGATCTTTCTATTAATGTGAATTTCTTTCATAAAGAATATGTATATACATTAAAAGTAACCAGTGGTGACTAATGAGTGTCTGTGGGGATAACTAATTGCTCGTAACACTGAAAATATTAAAAACTCTTAAGTATATGTTTAACTACTGGTAAGTATAATCCCAGATATGTAACTATGACTATAGGCATTTTTTTAAATATGAAAAAATGTTTTAAAAAGGATTATAGTTTGGAAATAGTAAGAAAGTTGAACACTAGTGTAGGATATTGCGGTGAAGCAGCAAGTGTTGGGGTGTGTAAGGGAATAACTTGGAGAAACAAGGAGTACAAAGTGAATTTTGACGTGGAACAGCGAATGCAGGGGAAAAGTAATGCTCATGGGAATAAATGAAAGCTATTGTAAATGAATGATCTTGTAAAAGGCTAAATGATGGGGTGCAACAACGAATGCTGGGGTCACCTGAATGCTGTTGCAAAGCTTATTGTAAACTTTAAATAAGTTAAGCGTTTTCCCCAAAGAAAGAAAACACCGAATGTACAATAGTATAAGATATCCTGTCGATCTCCAGATATTCAAATAAGTTGCGGATAATCCCAAAATGGTCAATGGAAATGTGAGATGCGATACCATATGCCTCTGTTTTGATGTCAAGACGACATCTTACTTAATCATCACGTGTACGTTCCCACTGGCTACGTGGGGGCCCATGGTGGGAAGGAAGCATAGGCTTTTTTTTTTTTTCAGCGACGTTATGTTGGCGAAGTAGGTATTCTGGTGAGGATATTCTGGTGAGGCAAATATTCTGGTGAGGTAGATATTTCGGTGAGCTTGTTATGATGGTGAGGTAGTTTCCATTCGTTCTCGTCTGAAGTCATTTTGGTATGTCTCCTAACTAGATGTTCCCCACCACTGTTTGCTAAAGGACACGCATGCTAAAAGTTCCTTTTGGGTGTGTTTTCATATCCCCCCCCCCTAGCCCCTCTTCTACTTACCACTTTCTCCAATATCTCCTCCCGTGTCCCTCTCTCTTCCTTTGGTTCCCCTCTCCCCACCTCCCCGCCTTCGGCTATAAGTGCAGTTTTTTGTCGTCTTTTTCTGCTGGCCATTTAGGGGTATCGTACAGCACCTCACCACCACCTGACGCCCGCTAACAGCTTGATGTGTTCCCCTTTCAGAGGCGCGACACACATCATTAAGGGAGGAGGTCCGCCGCCATCAACCACCTTCGACAAACATGACACCAGGAGACTGTTGCTGCGCCTGATGTTGCTACTCTTCCTGGTCATGCTATTGCAGCTGCGCTGTGCTGCTGTTGATGCTCTTCTGTTGTGACTGCTGCCGTTGTTGTTAATGAATCTGCTGCTGCTTTTGTTGATTAGTCTGTTGTTACTCCGCTGTTTCAGTTGTCGTTACCGCTGCTCATTATGCTGCTTATGATAGCAATGTTGCTGTTGTCGTTACCGCTTCTGATACCGTTATTGTTAATGCTTGTGAAATCGATGTTTATGGGGGTGATAATGGTGGTGGGAGTGATGGTGGTGGAGCTGCTGCTGGTATCGATACTGTTGTTTCCAGTGGTGGTGTCATTACTATTGGTTGGACGTCATTCTAGTGTTGATGCTACTGCTGCTAATGTTATCGTCACTGTTGCTGCTGTTCGTGCTACTACCGCTGTTGCGGTTGTTACTACTGTTGCTGCAGTTCGCTGCTGCCGTTAATATGAATGCGTGAAGAGCTGGAGTTGCTGTTCATGCTATTGCTGTTGTCTTTAATGTTGCTACAGTCGTCGTAGTCATTGCTGCTGGCGTTGATATTAATCCACGGGTGGTGCTGAAGGTGTGTGTTAGGTTTCCAAGCATTACACCTCACAGACGACACGTGTAAACTGAACCCAAGCACAGGATATCAGCGCTAGGGTTCAGACTCCACTTATCGGCTAGACGATATAATTTTTGGAGATATCCCATTTGTTTTCTGTGCACTAACATCCCAAAATGTTCCGGGATGACATAATGTCACAGGAGGGAATTAATCCTACATAACCAGACACAACAAGAGTTTCCGAATTTATTTAGCATGTGAAGACCAAAAATTTTACTTAGGATGACTCACTTGGCTTAATGATTTAGGGCATTAAATCCTTTCAGGGAAATTAGCACTTGGGTTCGAACCCTATTTGTGGGCTATTAGATGTTTGTATAAATGCATGAGCATTTTAGATTGGAGTGAACGTAGACGAATGGTTTTTGGGACCTGACGAGCTGTTGGAGTGTGAACAGAGTAACATTTTGTGAAGGGATTCAGGGAAAACCGTCAACCAGACATGAGTCCTGGAAGTGGGAAGTACAATGCCTGCACTTTAAAGGAGGGGTTTGGGATATTGGTAGTTTGAAGGGACGTAACTAGAATATTATGGTATCTTCTCTGTGTTTCTCGTTTGCTCGACTCTTCTGCTTGTAGATGACAACCAGTACTCCCAACAGTAGTAGCAACAGAATGATGGGGGCCACTTCCAACAGAAATACCAACAAGAGAAGGATAGTGGCACAATATCAACAGCAGCAGTAGTGAAGGATGGGACCATCACTCCCAGCAGCGTAAACAGATGAAGGACAGAGCTGTTAAAGGCAACAATAGGAAAGCCATATTTCTTTCATGAGCAAACAATAAAAGCAGCCGGTATGAGTTAGGGCTATCATCACCATCAATCACAGCGGCAGAAGAAGGAAGGGAGAACTACTAACAGTAGCGGTCGCAGGAGAAGGCCGGACCTACCATCACCCACAGTAGTAGAAGCATCAGCAACGAGAAGGTTTATAATCGATATGAAGTAACTGGTTGCAGAAACTCATCAGCTACGTATAAGTGGCTGCCAGTCACAGCCAGAACACCCCTCACCTCCCCCCCCCTCTCCTCCTCCCCCTCCACTTTTCCTATCTACTCTTTCCTTTCACTCCCCCCCTTTTCGTTTTTCCCCCTTTCTCTGCCGTGTGTCATTAAGCAATATTCTGTGTGAAGGAAAATATGAAAAATGTCGATCTGAGAAATATCTGGCAAGTCTTCCCTGGTGGCTAGCGACAAGGACATAAAATAAGGCGAAAACAGCACGAAAATACACTAGATCACAGGAATACCCTCGAAAGCACACTAAATCACACGCAAACATGCGAACACATAGATCGAACCTGACTGCCTCCCATGCTTAAAGTGAAATGCTCTTTTGCCTCAAATCTCTATGTAACTGGAATGACTACCAGCTTCACCGTGAAACGTCTGATTTTGAACCTGAGATGCTTATTAATGTGAAGAGTCCGTCCTCGAGCAACGAAAAAACGCATCTTTAACTTTCTTGATTTCTATGCTGCTGCAGTAACAAGAGCAGAGACAGAAACAACAATAGATGCTGCAGCAAGTTGTATTAGCATTAACAAAAATTAAAATATCTCACGAGATTTGGGGAATCAGAGTTATTAATGGCGCTACGAGATCTCTGCTGAAATCAGATAACATAACAATACACGAACCTTATCAATATTGAAACCTAATTTTTCCACACAAACACCTGATCTACCACACGAATATGCGTGGTTTAATAAACCACGCAGATTTTGCTATATAAACCAACAAATCTGTTCTTCATAAACCACAGAAATCTACAACGAATACAATACAAAAATCTGCATTGTGTAGTGCATAAAATTTTTCATAAGAGAATTCTGTTTATCCAAAAATATATTATCTGTGATAGAGGGAATTTTAATGCTGTTATAACACAAAAAAAAATATATGTACGTGATATTAATCATTTGGTATTCAACCCCACGCAAAAAATTACCGTGTTTTGTTACTTACTTTTATTTTAATAATTAAATCAACTACATATAACAGAAATGACTTGGCACAAAAACGTTGACTTACTGAATTCTAATTAATAATTTTTGCATAATATATTATTGTATTATTATTTTTAATAATGGCATGTGTGTAAATATTATTATTATTATTATTATTATTATTATTATTATCTCCATAATAGCCACTGTCATCAACACCCTCACTCTTACTACTGTCATCAACACCCTCACTCTTACTACTGTCATTAACACCCTCACTCTTACTACTGTCATCAACACCCTCACTCTTACTACTGTCATCAACACCCTCACTCTTACTACTGTCATCAACATCCTCACTCTTACTACTGTCATCAACACCCTCACTCTTACTACTGTCATCAACACCCTCACTCTTACTACTGTCATCAACATCCTCACTCTTACTACTCTCATCAACATCCTCACTCTTACTACTGTCATCAACACCCTCACTCTTACTACTGTCATCAACACCCTCACTCTTACTACTGTCATCAACACCCTCACTCTTACTACTGTCATCAACACCCTCACTCTTACTACTGTCATCAACACCCTCACTCTTACTACTGTCATCAACATCCTCACTCTTACTACTGTCATCAACATCCTCACTCTTACTACTGTCATCAACACCCTCACTCTTACTACTGTCATCAACACCCTCACTCTTATTACTGTCATCAACATCCTCACTCTTACTACTGTCATCAACATCCTCACTCTTACTACTGTCATCAACACCCTCACTCTTACTACTGTCATCAACACCCTCACTCTTACTACTGTCATCAACACCCTCACTCTTACTACTGTCATCAACACCCTCACTCTTACACTGTCATCAACACCCTCACTCTTACTACTGTCATCAACACCCTCACTCTTACTACTGTCATCAACACCCTCACTCTTACTACTGTCATCAACACCCTCACTCTTACTACTGTCATCAACACCCTCACTCTTACTACTGTCATCAACACCCTCACTCTTACTACTGTCATCAACATCCTCACTCTTACTACTGTCATCAACACCCTCACTCTTACTACTGTCATCAACACCCTCACTCTTATTACTGTCATCAACATCCTCACTCTTATTACTGTCATCAACACCCTCACTCTTACTACTGTCATCAACACCCTCACTCTTACTACTGTCATCAACACCCTCACTCTTACTACTGTCATCAACACCCTCACTCTTACTACTGTCATCAACACCCTCACTCTTACTACTGTCATCAACATCCTCACTCTTACTACTCTCATCAACATCCTCACTCTTACTACTGTCATCAACACCCTCACTCTTACTACTGTCATCAACACCCTCACTCTTACTACTGTCATCAACACCCTCACTCTTACTACTGTCATCAACACCCTCACTCTTACTACTGTCATCAACACCCTCACTCTTACACTGTCATCAACACCCTCACTCTTACTACTGTCATTAACACCCTCACTCTTACTACTGTCATCAACACCCTCACTCTTACTACTGTCATCAACACCCTCACTCTTACTACTGTCATCAACACCCTCACTCTTACTACTGTCATCAACACCCTCACTCTTACTACTGTCATCAACACCCTCACTCTTACTACTGTCATCAACATCCTCACTCTTACTACTGTCATCAACACCCTCACTCTTACTACTGTCATCAACACCCTCACTCTTATTACTGTCATCAACATCCTCACTCTTATTACTGTCATCAACACCCTCACTCTTACTACTGTCATCAACACCCTCACTCTTACTACTGTCATCAACACCCTCACTCTTACTACTGTCATCAACACCCTCACTCTTACTACTGTCATCAACACCCTCACTCTTATTACTGTCATCAACATCCTCACTCTTACTACTGTCATCAACACCCTCACTCTTACTACTGTCATCAACATCCTCACTCTTACTACTCTCATCAACATCCTCACTCTTACTACTGTCATCAACACCCTCACTCTTACTACTGTCATCAACATCCTCACTCTTACTACTGTCATCAACACCCTCACTCTTACTACTGTCATCAACACCCTCACTCTTACTACTGTCA